>NW_026646093.1:300000-544000 GCF_949987535.1 Balaenoptera acutorostrata | reverse complement strand
ACCCATGAGTGGAAGTGCCCTATGCTCTCTAAGCTGTGTTTTTTAGATGTTTCAGGACACACCATACACTTCTCCAGAATGGCTGTTGGCAATTACATCCCACCCATCAGCGTAGCAAGGCTCCCATTTCTCCATGGCTGGTCCTGCATTTCTGGTTTTGACACTTTTTTCTCCATGCCCCTTTTGCCCCCTGGGAAGCGAGACATCTTTGTAGCGCTGATTTGCCTTCCCAGTTTGCTTGGTTGGCCAAAAGGTGTGTATGTGTTTTTTCCTGAATATATTCAGGAAAAAACGCATACGCCCTTTTTGGCCAAGGGCATCATTGTCCACGTTTTGCCGCTTTTCATGTGCTTTCAAGGCGATTCGAATCTACCTCCTGAAATCTGTTTCCTGCAATTCTGCCATGCTTTCAAATCGTCTTCGTTGCCCTTCCTCAATATATTTCTGGACGAGAGTTATCGTTTATAACTCTGCAGGTTTGTGAATTGCAGTGCCCCTGAGCTCCATTTTTCAAGTCGCTTTTTTGGGAGCTGGCCGCAAAAGGGCAGGATTGCTTCAGGCCTTATTCTGGTTCCGGTCGGCAGGCTAAGCCTGTGGTTAATTCTTCTTCCTGATGGGAAAATAGAGTGACCTGTGCCTGTCCCAACACCTAGAGCTAGTCTCTCATTGGTTCCCCCTCTTCCCGTTCATCCTCAGGACAAATTGCAACCTGTACGGAACAGGAGGTTAAAGGTGCTCATTCTCCAAGGAGGGAGATGGCTAGTAAAGCGGCTGAAATGGTGAACCTGAACACAAGTAGATGAGAAATGAGGTGCGTTTTAGAAACCTTTCCCGATCACACGGTGTACCATCTTCTGGGTTTCTCATGCACGTTTTCGACGTAGGAAGATGCCCTTGAACCTGGAGATTTGGAACCCATGGAATGGGTACCATGCAGTATTACTTTAAAGGGTCTGCATTGGCTCACCCAACCTCACCAAACCTCTCAGCCCCAAGAGTGTCCACCCTTATGTCTCAATCAGCGGTGTGTCTAGATATGCTCAATCCAGGTTGCATCACAGCCCCTGAACAAATTTTGTAAGAATTTCTCTCTCTTTCACTGTCTTTGTTTCATGGGTTTTGAAAAGTAATTTATTTTTATAATGGGGTGTAGCTGCTTTTCACGGCTGTGTTTATGCCGCCTTACACCCCCTTGACTCACTTACCGAGAGATATCAATACATAGGTTTGAAGATTCTTACTAGTCAGATATATGCTTGTGTGGTGAATAGGGGGTGTTGAGTCCAGTTCAGTGAGCAAGGAGTAGGTCTTGTCTATTATATATTGGGTTTATGGAACGGTATCTGAGCTAATTTGAAACCTTTGTTTTATGCATCACCCCACCTCACCTTTCCCGTTCAGCAGCCATAGTGTGTTTTCTAAACGTGTGACTCTGTTCTGTTTTGTAATTCAGTTCAAGCGTAGCGGTTTTTACATTCCTTCTATAAGTGATATCTTATGATAAGTGTCGTTTTCTGTGTGACTTATTTCACTTAGAATCATCGTACCTAAATCCACTCATCGTGCTGCTACTAGCCTTATGACGTTGATTTCATGGCTGAGTGATATTCCATTGTACATGAGGACCCCAACTTCTTTATCCATTTTTCTCTTTCCAAGGATATTTAAGGTGTAATGAAGTGGGGGTTCTTGTCAACAGTGCAGCCCTAAACTTTGGAGTGCCTGTGTCTTGCTGATTTTTAGTTTTCCCAATTTATACGCCCATGAGTGGAAGTGCCCTATGCTCTCCAAGCTGTTTTTTTCAGATGTTTCAGGACACACCGTACACTTCTCCACAGTGGCTGTTGGCAATTTACATCCCGCCCATCAGCGTAGCAAGGCTCTGATTTCTCCATGGCCGGTCCTGCATTTCTGGTTTGGACACTTTTTTCTGCATGGCCCTTTTGCCCGCTGGGAAGCCAGACTTCTTTGGAGCGCTGATTTGCCTTTCTAGGTAGTTGGTTGGCCAAAAAGGGCGTATGCGTTTTTCCCTGAATATATTCAGGAAAAAACGCATACGCCCTTTTTGGCCAAGGGCATCATTGTCCACGATTTGCCGCTTTTCATGTGCTTTCAAGGCAATTCGAATCTACTTCCTGATATCTGTTTCCTGCAATTCTGCCTTGGTTTCAAAGCCTCTTCGTTGCCTTCCCTTAATATATTTGTGGACGAGAGGTATCATTTAAAACTCTGCAGGTTTGTGAATTGCAGTGCCCCTGAGCTCCATTTTTCAAGTCGCTTTTTTGGGAGCTGGCGGCAAAAGTGCAGGATTGCTTCAGGACCTATTCTGGTTCCGGTGGGCAGGCTAAGCCTGTGGTTAATTCTTCTTCCTGATGGCAAAATAGAGTGACCTGTGCCTATCCCAACACCTAGAGCTAGTCTCTCATTGGTTCCCCCTCTTCCCGTTCATCCTCAGGACAAATTGCAACCTGTACGGAACAGGAGGTTAAAGGTGCTGATTCTCCAAGGAGGGAGATGGCTAGTAAATCGGCTGGAATGGCGAACCCGAGCAAAGGAGATGAGAAATGAGGTGCGTTTTAGAAACCTTTCCCGATCACACGGTGTACCATCTTCTGGGTTTCTCATGCCTGTTTTCGATGTAGGAAGATGCCCTTGAACCTGGAGATTTGGGACCCATGGGATGGGTACCATGCATTATTACTTTAAAGGGTCTGCGTTGGCTCACCCAACCTCACCAAACCTCTCAGCCCCAGGAGTGTCCACCCTTAGGTTTCAAAGAGCTGTGGGTCTAGATATGGTCAATCCAGGTTGCATCACAGCCCCTGAACGAATTTTGTAAGAATTTCTCTCTCTTTCACTGTCTCTGTTTCACGGGTTTTGAAAAGTAATTTATTTTTATAATGGGGTTTAGCTGATTTTCACGGCTGTGTTTATGCCGCCTTACACCCCCTTGACTCACTTACAGAGAGATATCAATACATAGGTTTGAAGATTCTTACTAGTCAGATATATGCTTCTGTGGTGAAAAGGGGGTGTTGAGTCCAGTTCAGTGAGCAAGGAGTAGGTCTCGTCTATTACATATTGGGTTTATGGAACGGTATCTGAACTAATTTGAAACCCTTGTTTTATGCATCACCCCACCTCACCTTTCCCGTTCAGCAGCCATAGTGTGTTTTCTAAACGTGTGACTCTGTTCTGTTTTGTAATTCAGTTCAAGCGTAGCGGTTTTTACATTCCCTCTATAAATGATATCTTATGATAAGTGTCGTTTTCTGTGTGACTTATTTCACTTAGAATCGTCGTACCTAAATCCACTCATCGTGCTGCTACTAGCCTTATGACGTTGATCTCATGCCTGAGTGATATTCCATTGTACATGAGGACCACAACTTCTTTATCCATTTTTCTCTTTCCTAGGATATTTAAGGTGTAATGAAGTGGAGTTTCTTGTAACCAGAGCAGCACTAAGCTTTGGGTTGCCTGTGTCTTTTTGATTTTTAATTTTCCCAATTTATACGCCCATGAGTGGAAGTGCCCTATTCTCTCTAGCTCTGTTTTTTAGATGTTTTAGGAAACACCATACCCTTCTCCAGACTCGCCATTGGCAATTTACATCCCGCCCATCAGTGTAACAATGCTCCCTTTCCTCCTTGGCCTCTCCTGGATTTCTTGGTTTTACACTTTTTCAGGAAGTTCCTTTTGACCGATGGGAAGTGAGACCTCTTTGTAGTGCTGATTTGCATTTCCGGCTTGCTTGGTTTGCCTATAAGGGCCTATGCGTTTTTTTCTGAATTTATTCAGGAAAAAACGCATACGCCCTTTTTGGCCAAGTGCATCCTTGTCGACGTTTGGCCGCTTTTCATGTGCTTTAGTGGCTATTCGAATCTAACTCCTGAAATTTTTTCCTGCAATTCTGCCTTGCTTTCCAATCCTTTTCGTTGCCTTCCCTCTATATAGTTTTGGACGATAATTATAATTTAAAACTCTGCAGGTTTGTGAATTGCAGTGCCCCTGAGCTCCATTTTTCAACTCGCTTTTTGGGAGCTTCCCGCAGAGCCGCTGGTTTGCTTCTGGCCCTGCTCTGGTTCTCAGTGGCAGGCTACGCCTTTGCTTAATTCTTCTTCCTGATTGGAAATTAGAGTGACATGTGCCTGTCCGAGCATCTAGGGCTTGGCTCTCCTTGTTTCTCCTCCTTCCCCTTTTTCCTTTGGACAAATTCCAAATTCTGTGCAACTGGATGTTGAAGGTGCTGACATCCTCAAGTGGGGAGATTTTAAGGAAAAAGGCTGGAGGGGTGAATCCAACAACCAGGAAATTAGGAGTTTTGGTTCCTTTTCCAAAATCTTCCTGATCCAACCGTGTTCCATCTTCTGGGTGTCACAGGCATGTTTTAGCTGTAGGAAAGGTCCCATGTATGTAAGGCGAACACCAGGGATTTTTTCCAAATCAGTGTCTCCCCAAGCTCCAATCTGGGGAATTTTTAAGCTACTGGTACATGTGTGTTCATTAAGGGACTTGGGCTGTAGGCAGAGTCCGAACTTTAGATGATTGAAGTCTTCAGGTTCAGAAACGCTCACCATCGGCCTCCTTTAGTTTCCATTTTATCTGTAGTTGATAGATGATGTCGATAGAGATATCTATTGTTTTTCAGATTATTTCCCCTTAGGGGTCATTAAAAAATATTGAGTATAGTTCCCTGTGCTATACAGTAGATCCTTGTTGATGATATATTTTATACATAGCAGTGTGTATATGTTAATCCGAAACTGTTAATTTATCCCTCCTCCCACCTTTCCCCTTTGGTAATAAAAAAATATAAGATTTTATACTTCTCAGAAATCTAGGAGCTGAAAGAGAGGTATCATTTTCAATGGAAAATCATTCAAAACAAGGTTGAAACTTCAACCAAGATTATTAGATGTACATCCTTGGAAAGAAATCACTGCATTTCACTACTGTTGACCTGACAAATAAGACAAACCCCTCCACAACTTGCTTATAATAAAGTGATGGAAATATCAAATGGAAGTGTTAGAAACATCTTATTTTACACGAGCCTTATACACTGCTCTATGTTAATTACAGTTTGGCTCACACATCTGTTCATTGAAGTTACAATGTTCTCAAATTCTGTTACTGATCCTGCAGAGTGGGCCCCAACAAGGGTCTCCCTGCCCAGTGTCATTGGAGCCAACAGATCGAGACTGACTTTGGTTCAGAAGCAAAGGAAAACTTTATATTTTAATCAGAGAATGGAGAGGTGAGAGTGTGTGCTCCCCTGCGGGTTGTGGGCCGGGCTGCTGTGTAGGGATCCTGTCAGCATCAGCCAGAGGGAGGGGGCAGAGCTCTCGAGGGCCGGGTTGGCTGGAGCTCAGGCTCTATGTCACAGAGTCTGCACAGGGCCCCACGAGCTGAGGTGTCGGCCCAGGCATCTTGCACTAGGAAATCGGGTCTGAAGTGCCGGGTGTGGGACCTCTGCATGTGGAAACCTAGGAGCAAGTGAAATTAGACAAAGTACAAAGGACAAAATGGTTAGACTTTATTTTATTGCCCAGATTCTATTTTTATCTCCCAGGAATTTTTAATGGGCTTTGCCAGTGACAAAGCCCTCCTCTGCCTTTTGTCCCATTCCTCATTCGTGGGGCACTGAGGGTGCAGACACCTCTTCTGTAAATGCTTCGTGCTGAGTTGGGTGTCCTCATACCTGGGGGGAGGGGCAGGACTTCTCTCCAGCAGCCTCCAGGTGAGGTGGATTGTCCCCAGGCCTCCTCCCTCACTGCTCGTCTGCCTGAGCACCAGCATTGGAAGTTTCATAGATTCTAATGACCTTTAAGGGTCCAGGAAAGAGATGTTCAGAGACGTTGCGGGGGGGTGGGCGGTTTTACCCTGCTCCACATTGGTTCGACCCCCTTAGGCTGACGGTTTCTGCCAGCCTAGATGCTCTGACCAGTAGTCTGCGCTTTCTTCAGTTAGGCCACTGAATTAACGTACAAACAGCACCAGGTATCAGAGCCCTGCTTGCTCAACTCCCAGACAGTCCAGGGCTGGTGGTGATCCAGGACCATGACGGCCACTCAGTCAACGGCCTTTTGAAGTAGCCAGGAGTACAGCCGGTCTCATTGGCCTCCGTCACCGCAGTGTCTGTAGGCTTTTCTATGGTGGCAGCGTTATTTACGGTTCCCCTGCCAAGTTTATTAGCTCCGCTCTGGGTGCAGTAAGTCCTGTAAGCAATAGTCTGCTCTTTTGGGGCACACTCTTGTTGTTTTCTGAGAGAAACTCCAGGTCAAGTGACGGTCACACGAGTCGTCATGGGGGCCCATTGCCCCCGGTTGTCTCTCTGGAGGTTGGTGTTGGACGGCCTCCTCACTCGAGGCCATTGTGCCCACGGAGCAATCCTGCAACTTCAGGGCATGGTGGGTGGTTAGGATCACCAAGTGGCATCCTTTACCCTTAGGAGGGAGCTGCCCTTGCGGGCTGCTGATTTCCAGGTTTTTAGATACCCCCAGTATCCTGGTCAGATGGAGTGGCTGGCCAATGCCTGGAGGGCATTCTTGCATTGTTCCATTTCAAGTGGTCCCAGTTTTTGCACTAATACTCCAAGGGTGATTCGCCTTGGACCAGGAATGTAAAGGTCAAAGGGTTTAGCTAACTTAGGGAGGTCCAGGGCAAGGGTCTGAATTGACTGCACTTTCCCTTCTTGAAAGGCTGCTTCTGGATTCTATTCAAAAGGATCATCATCTTTTCCTTTCAGTGTTTCATATAGAGGCCCAGTTATTGGACTGTAGTTAGGGATCCAGATGCAGCAAACCCCGGTCTCCCCAGGAACCCCTAAGCTGTCTTCTAGTTTTAGGAAGGGTGAGGCTGCAAATGGCTTCTTCCCTTTCCTGGGGTGGGCTTCTCCGACCTTCTGTGTGAATGAAACCCAGGAAGGTCACCTTAGTTTGTGATATTTGAGCCTTTTTCTTGGACACCTTCTATCTTTTATTGGCTAGGTAGTTCAGAGGCCTCCTTAGTCGGGCTGGTGATCAGAATGTCATCTGCATATTGAAGGAGGGTTCCCTTCTCCAGAGGTAGATCTTTTAGGTCTTTAGCTAACGTTTCCCAAAAGATGGTGTGGGGATTTTTGAACCCCTGGGGCAGGACGGCCCAGCAGCATTGTTTTTGTTGTATGTTGAGTCCTGCCACTCACAGCCAAAATTTCTTGTGACTCTGGGACTAATGGAATACAGAAGAAGGCATCATTGAAGTCTAATACAGAATACCATGTCCTGGTGTATGGTAGAATGACCAGCAGGGTGTAGGAATTTGGAACTACTAGATGTATATCCTCTGCGGCTTCACTGACTGTCTTGTCGTCCTCTACCAGGTACCCAGCAGCCCACGGGGCTCTTGTGGTCAGGCCCCTCCCAGGATATGGAGCTCACCTGGGCAGGTACCCAGCAGCCCATGGGACTCTCAGTGTTAGGCCACTCCCAGGATATGGAGTTCACCTGGGCATGTACCCAGCAACCCATGGGGCCCTCATGGTCAGGCCCCTCCCAGGATATGGAGCTCACCTGGGCAGGTATGCAGCAGCCCACAGGGCTCTCGTGGGCAGGCCCCTCCCTGGATATGGAGCTCCCCTGGACAGGTACCCTGGCAGGGCTGGGCACACAGGAACCGTGCACATAGCCCTCATTGCAGAGCACCCCCAGCACAACTGTAGCTCAGAGCTGACACAGAGCACCTCAGAGCAGAGCTTGAACTAACAAACAGCAGCTCCAACAGGTCTGTGACCCTAGGCTTCACTCTGTGCGGCCTCCCTCTGCCTGGTCTTCCAGGGGCTTCCACTGCAGCCGGGGCACCAGGCCTCTGTCTCCACCCACCACCCCTCCTCTCCCTGACTCCTGGGTTCCTCTCATTAGCAGAGGGTCTTCTTGAAGTTGTCTCCCACTCATGGACCAGATGAAATGATTAGAAAACAAGCCAGGGCTGCCGCCCCTTATCTATCCTGACTCTCGGGACCCTACACCTGTTCCTTGGATCTGGCCGGTGAGGAAGGCCCATTTTCTGCAACTCTGAGCCCCTGAGGGGCGAGGATTAGCTGACCTTTGCAGCCTGACACGGCCGGCCAGGCCTTCCCAGGTGTGCCTGGGTTGAGGTCAATATAAACACCCCTCCAGGCAGCAAAAGCCTCTGCAGCTGTGCCTGACGCCATATTCTCTGCCCCGTCAGCAGTCTTGGGGTTGGGATGGTGGGAGGGAGTAGGGCCCACGGCTCTATGAGTGGCCCGGTGTGACTGGGGCTCTGCTGGACTTCCTGCAGGAGTTGCCGGGCTGCCACCTGCTAAAGAAGAGGATGTGTCACCGATATTTCCTGCTGGAATTTCTCCCCGGGCAGAGGTGAGGAAGGAAAAAAGCAGTGGGGGCCGGGACAGGAGGGGTACCTCAGGCAGGGAAATGGAAAGGTTCCAGACGAGTGCCCGGAGCCAGGACCATCCTGGCTGGCCTGCAGGCACCAAGTCAGCCTGCGTGTCCAAGCCCCTTCCTCTAGCTTTTAAAGTCTTTGCACACATTCAGGTGTTTTACCTGGGAAGGGTGGGAAAAGTTCAGCAGGAACTGGCCTGGGGCTCAGCTCACATTTACTCAGAGACGCCTCCTCACGGTCCCCCAGCTTTGCAATGAGGACGCTCCTTGTGTTGGGGCTGCTGGCTGCATGGGAAATGATTCCCCACCTGTGACCAACTTCAGAATTGTTTACCACTGGAGCAAGTGCCCTGATAGGGTTTTCCTCTGTATGACCGGTGGGTTCTGTTTTTGTTTTTTTCTTTTTTGGTTCAAGGTAAGTTTTATTCCTCTTTTTGTATTTATGGATATAAGCATGGAAATAATTCATTCATATAAATATTTCTATGGGAAGGACAGAACTTTTTTTCTGTTTTATTTTTTTAAGTACTAATTATTTTTTAATTTTTGAATTTATTTTATTCATTTTTTTATACAGCAGGTTCTTATTGGTTATCTATTTTATACATATAAGTGTATATATGTCAATCCCAGGCTCGCAATTCATCCCACCACCACCACCCTGCCACTTTTCCCCCTTGGTGTCCATACATTTGTTCTATACATCTGTGTCTCTATTTCTGCCTTGCAAACCGGATCATCTGTACCATTTTTCTAGGTTCCACATGTATGCGTTAATATACGATATTTGTTTTTCGCTTTCTGACTTACTTCACTCTGTATGACAGTCTCTAGATCTATCCACGTCTCTACAAATGATGCAACTTCATTCCTTTTTATGGCTGAGAAATATTGCATTTTATATATGTAGCACATCTTTTCCGTTCGTCTGTCTATGGGCACTTAGGTTGCTTCCATGACCTGGCTATTGTGAATAGTGCTGCAGTGAACATTGTGGTGAATATGTCTTTTTTTTTTTTTTTTGAATATGTCTTTTTGAATTATGGTTTTCTCTGGGTATATGGCCAGTAGTGGGATTGCTGGGTCATATGGTAATTCTATATTTAGTTTTTTAAGGAACCTCCATACTGTTCTCCATAGTGACTGTATCAACTTACATTTCCACAAATAGTGTAAGAGGGTTCCCTTTTCTCCACACCCTCTCCAGCATTTGTTGTTTGTAGATTTTCTGATGATGCCCATTCTAACTCGTGTGAGGTGATAACTCATTGTAGTTTTGGTTTATATTTCTCTAATAATTAGTGATGTTGAGCAGCTTTTCATGTGCTTCTTGGTCATCTGTATGTCTTCTTGGGACAAATGTCTATTTACGTCATCTCCCCATTTTTGGATTGGGTTGTTTGTTTTTTTACTGTTGAGCTGCATGAGCTGTTTATATACATTGGAGATTAATCCTTTGTCCATTGATTCGTTTGCAAATATTTTCTCCCATTCTGAGGGTTGTCTTTTCGTCTTGTTTGTAGTTTCCTTTGCTTTGCAAAAGCTTTTAGGTTTCATTTGCTCCCATTTGTTTATTATTGTTTTTTATTCCATTACTCTAGGAGGTGGATCAAAAAAGACCTTGCTGTGATTTATGTCAAAGAGTATTCTTCCTATGTTTTCCTCTAAGAGTTTTCTAGTGTCCGGTCTCACATTTTGGTCTCTAATGCATTTTGAGTTTATTTTTTGTGTATGGTGTTAGGGAGTGTTCTAATTTCATTCTTTTACATGTAGCTGTCCATTTTTCCCAGCACCACTTATTGAAGAGACTGTCTTTTCTCCATTGTATATCCTTGCCTCCTTTGTCATAGATTAGTGGGTCATAGGTGTGTAGGTTTATCTCTGGGCTTTCTTTTTTTTTTTTTTTTTTCTTTTACATCTTTATTGGAGTATAATTGCTTTACAATTGTGTGTTAGTTTCTGCTGTATAAAAAAGTGAATCAGCTATGCGTATACATATAACACCATATACCCTCCCTCTTGCACCTCCCTCTCACTCCCTTATCCCACCCTTTTAGGTGGTCACAAAGCACAGAGCTGATCTCCCTGTGCTATGTGGCTGCTTCCCAGTAGCTATCAATTTTACATTTGGTAGTGTATATATGTCCATACCACTCTCTCACTTTGTCCCAGCTTACCCTTCCCCCTCCCCATGTCCTCAAGTCCTTTCTCTACGTCTGTGTCCTTAATCCTTTCCTGCCCCTAGGTTCTACATAAACTTTTTTTTTTAGATTCCATATATATGTGTTAGCATACAGTGTTTGTTTTTCCCTTTCTGACTTACTTCACTCTGTAGGACAGACTCTAGATCCATCCACCTCACTAAAAATAACTCAATTTCGTTTCTTTTTATGGCTGAATCATGTTCCATTGTATATATGTGCCACATCTTCTTTATCCATTTATCTGTTGATGGACACTTAGGTTGCTTCCATGTCCTGGCTATTGTAAATAGAGCTACAGTGAACATTGTGGTACATGACTCTTTTTGAATTATGGTTTTCTCAGGGTAAATGTCCAGGAGTGGGTTTGCTGGGTTGTATGGTAGTTCTATTTTTAGTATTCAAGGAACCTTCATATAATTCTCCCTAGTGGCTATATCAATTTACATTCCCACCAACAGTGCAAGAGGGTTCCCTTTTCTCCAATTAATGCCTCTCCAGCATTTATTGTTGGTAGATTTTTTGATGATGGCCATTCTGACTGGTGTGAGGTGATACCTCGCTGTAGTTTTGATTTGCATTTCTCTAATGATTAGTGATGTTCAGCATCCTTTCATGTGTTTGTTGGCAACCTGTATATCTTCTTTGGAGAAATGTCTATTTAGGTCTTCTGCCCATTTTTGGATTGGGTTGTTTGGTTTTGTGATATTGAGCTACATGAGCTGCTTTTTGGAGATTAATCATTTGCCATTTGCTTCATTTGAAAATATTTTCTCCCATTCTGATGGTTGTCTTTTCATCTTGCTTATGTTTTCCTTTGCTGTGCAAAAGAATTTATGTTTCATTAGGTCCCATTTTTTTATTTTTGTTTTTATTTCCATTTCTCTAGGAGGTGGGTCAAAAAGGATCTTGCTGTGATTTATGTCATAGACTGTTCTGCTTATGTTTTCCTCTAAGAGTTTTATAGTGGCTGGTCTTATATTTAGGTCTCTAATCCATTTTGAGTTTATTTTTGTGTATGATGTTAGGGAGTGTTCTAATTTCATTCTTTTACATGTAGCTGTCCAGTTTTCCCAGCACCACTTACTGAAGACACTGTCTTTTCTCCGTTGTATACCCTTGCCTCCTTTGTCATAGATTAGTTAACCATAGGTACGTGGGTTTATCTCTGTGCTTTCTATCCTGTTCTATTGACCTATATTTCTGTTTTTGTGTCAGTACCATATTATCTTGATTACTGTAGCTTTTTAATATAGTCTGAAGTCTGGAAGTCTGATTCCTCCAGCTCTTTTTTTCCCCCTCAAGACTGCTTTGGATATCCAGGGTCTTTTGTGTCTCCCTACAAATTTTAAGATTTTTTTTTCTTGTTCTGTAGAAAATGCCAAAGGTATTTTGATCGGGATTGCATTAAATCTGTAGATTGCTTTGGGTAGTATAGTCATTTTCACAATATTGATTCTTCTAATCCAAGAACATGGTATATGTCTCCATCTGTTTATATCATCTTTGATTTCTTTCATCAGCGTCTTATAGTTTTCTGAGTACAGGTCTTTTACTTCCTTAGGTAGGTTTATTCCTAGGTATTTTATTCTTTTTGTTGCAGTGGTAATGGGATTGTTTCCTTAATTTCTCTTTCTGATCTTTCATTGTTAGTGTATAGGAATGCAAGCAATTTCTGTGCATTAATTTTGTATCCTGCAACTTTACCAGATTCATTGATTAGCTCCAGTGGTTTTCTGGTGGCATCTTTAGGATTCTCTATCTATGATATCATGTCATCTGCAAACAGTGACAATTGTACTCCTTCTTTTCCTTTTTGTATTCCTTTTATTTCTTTTTCTTCTCTGATTGCCATGGCTAGGACTTCCAAAACTATGTTGAATAGCAGTGGTGAGAGTGGACATCCTCGTCTTGTTCCTGATCTTAGAGGAAACGCTTGCAGTTTTTCACCATTGAGAATGGTGTTTGCTGCAGGTTTGTCATATATGACCTTTATTATGTTGAGGTAGTTTCCCTCTATGCCCACACTCTGCAGAGTTTTTATCGTAAATGGGTGTTGAATTTTCACAAAATCTTTTCCTTCATCTATTGAGATGATCATATGGTTTTATTCTACAATTTGTTAATACGGTGTATCACATTGATTTGTGTATATTGAAGAATCCTTGCATCCCTGGGATACACCCCACTTGATCATGGTGTATGATCCTTTTAATGTGTTGTTCGATTCTGTTTGCTAGTATTTGATTGAGGATTTTTACATCTATATTCATCAGTGATATTGGTCTATAATTTTCTTTCCTTGTAGTATCTCTGTCTGATTTTGGTATCAGGGTGATGGTGGTCTCATAGAATGAGTTTGGGAGTGTTCCTTCCCCTGCAATTGTTTTGAAGAATTTGAGAAGGTTGGGTGTTAGCTCTTCCCTAATGTTTGATAGAATTCACCTGTGATGCCATCTGGTTCTGGACTTTTGTTTGTTGGAAGATTTTTAATCACAGTTTCAATTTCCTTGCTTGTGATAGGTTTGTTCATATTTTCTATTTCTTCCTGGTTCAGTCTTGGAAGGTTATCCCTTTCTAAGAATTTGTCCATTTCTTCCAGGTTGTCCATTTTATTGGCATAGAGTTGCGTGTAGTAGTCTCTTAGGATGCTTTGTATTCCTGTGGTATCTGTTGTAACTTCTCCTTTTTCACTTCTAATTTTGTTGATTTGAGTCCTCTCCCTCTTTTTCTTGAGTCTGGCTAAAGGTTGATCATTATTGCTTATCTTCTCAAAGAACCAGCTTTTAGGTTTATTGATCTTTGCTTTCGTTTTCTTTGTTTCTATTTCATTTATTTCTGCTCTGATCTTTAAGATTTCTTTCCTTCTACTAACTTTGGGTTTTGTTCTTCTTTCTCTAGTTCCTCTAGGTGTAAGGTTAGATTGTTTATTTGAGATTTTTCTTGTTTCTTGAGGTAGGCTTGTATTGCTATAAACTTCCCTCTTAGAACTGCTTTTGCCGCATCCCATAGGTTTTGGATCATCGTGTTTTTGTTGTCATTTGTCTCTAGGTAGTTTTTGATTTCCTCTTTGATTTCTTCAGTGATCTCTTGGTTATTTAGTAACGTATTGTTTAGCCTCCATGTGTTTGTGTTTTTTACGGTTTTTTTCCGTGTAATTGATTTCTAATCTCATAGCATTGTGGTCGGAACAGCTGCTTGACATGATTTCAGTTTTCTTAAATTTACTGAGGCTTTGTGACCCAAGATGTGATCTATCCTGGAGAATGTTCCGTGTGCAGTTAAGAAGAACGTGTAATCTGCTGTTTTTGGATGGAATGTCCTATAAATATCAATTAACTCTATCTGGTCTATTGTGTCATTTAAAGCTTGTGTTTCCTTATTAATTTTCTGTCTGGCTGATCTCCACTGGTGTAAGTGAGCTGTTAAAGTCCCCCACTATTATTGTGTTACTGTTGATTTCCTCTTTTATAGCTGTTAGCTGTTGCCTTATACATTGAGGTGCTCCTATGTTGGGTACATATATATTTATAATTGTTATATCTTCTTCTTGGATTGATCCCTTGACCATTATGTAGTGTCTTTCCTTGTCTCTTGTAACATTCTTTATTTTAAATTCTATTTTATCTGATATGAGTATTGCTACTCCAGCTTTCTTTTGATTTTCATTTGCATAGAGTATATTTTTCCATCGCCTCACTTTCAGTCTGTATGTGTCCCTAGGTCTGAAATGGGTCTCTTGTAGACAGCATATATATGGGTCTTGTTTTTGTATCCATTCAGCGAGCCTGTGTCTTTTGGTTGGGACATTTAGTGCATTCACATTTAAGGTAATTATCGATATGTATGTTCCTATTACTATTTTCTTAATTGTTATGGGGTTGTCTTGGTGGGTCCTTTTCTTCTCTTGTGTTTCCCACTTAGAGAAGTTCCTTTAGCATTTGGTGTAGAGCTGGTTTCATGCTGCTGAATTCTCTTAGCTTTTGCTTGTCTGTAGGGCTTTTGATTTCTCCATCAAATCTGAATGAGATCTTTGCAGGGTGGAGTACTCTTGGTTGTAGGTTCTTCCCTTTCATCACTTTAAATTGATCATGCCACTCCCTTCTGGCTTGGAGATTTTCTGCTGAGAAATCAGCTGTTATCCTTATGGGAGTTCCCTTGTATGTTATTTGTCATTTTTCCCTTGCTGCTTTCAATAATTTTTCTTTGTCGTTAATTTTTGTCAATTTGATTACTATGTGTCTTGTCATTTTTCTCCTTTGGTTTATCCTGCCTGGGACTCTCTGTGCTTCTGGACTTGGGTGGCTATTTCTTTTCCCATGCTAGGGAAGTTTTTGACCATAATCTCTTCAAATATATTCTCGGGTCCTTTCTCTCTCTTCTCCTTCTGGGACCCCTATCATGCGAATGTTGTTGTGTTTAATGTTGTCCCAGAGGACTCTTGGGGTGTCTTCATTTATTTTCATTCTTTTTCTTTATTCTGTTCCATGGCAGTGATTTCCACCTTTCTGTCTTCCAGGTCACTTATCCGTTCTTCTGCCACAGTTATTCTGCTACTGATTCCTTCTAGTATATTTTTCATTTCAGTTATTACATTGTTCACCTCTGTTTGTTTGTTCTTTAATTCTTCTAGGTGTTTGTTCCTTAATTCTTCTAGGTCTTTGTTAAGCATTTCTTGCGTCTTCTCGATCTTTGCCTCCTTTCTTTTTCCAAGGTCTTGGCTCAACTTCACTATCATTATTCTGAATTCTTTTTCTGGAAGGTTCCCTATCTCCACGTCATTTCGTTTTTTTTTTTTTCTGGGGTTTTATCTTGTTCCTTGATCTGGTATAAAGTCCTCTGCCTTTTCATTTTGTCTATCTTTCTGTGAATGTGGTTTTCCTTCCACAGGCTGCAGAATTGTAGTTCTTCTTCTGCTGTCTGCTCTCTGGTGGATGAGTCTATCTTAGAGGCTTGTGCAAGTTTCCTGGTGGGAGGGACTGGTGGTGGGTAGAGCTGGGTGTTGCTTTGGTGGGCAGAGCTTTAATCCGCTTGTCTGCGGATTAAATAAAACTTTAATAAAAAGTTTAATCCGCTTGTCTGCTGATGCATGGGGCTGGGTTCCCTCCCTGTTGGTTGTTTGGCCTGAGGCGACCCAGCACTGGAGCCTACCTTGCTCTTGGTGGGGCTAATGGCGGACTCTGGGAGGGCTCACACCAAGGACTATTTCCCAGAACTTCTGCTGCTAGTGTCGTTGTCCTCACGGTGAGCCACAGCCACAGCCACCACCTGCCTCTGCAGGAGACCCTCTAAAAGTAGCAGGTAGTTCTGGTCATTCTCCTACAGGGTCACTGCTCCTTCCCCTGGGTCCTGATGTGCACACTACTTTGTGTGTGCCCTCCAAGAGTGGAGTATCTGAGTGGAGTTGAGACTCTGAGACTCTGCGTGGAGTCACACAGACTCTGGGTCCTGTGAAGCTTCGATGTTTTGTGGTTCTAGAAATCCTATAGGAGACGGTCCACAGCAGGTGAAGCTAATGTTGTCAGTAGAGGTGTTGAAGCCAAAGATCTGCAGTTCCGACTAGAGGTGCCGATGTACATACAGGACAAAATCATCTCGTGTGAATGTAGTTCAGGCATGTTTAAGATGAATGCAGTCATGTTATTGCCTACCGTATTCTATCTTGAGCCTCTCCTCAGGGACCCCCTCCTCAGTTCCTGAGGCTCCTGTAAGTCATGTACAGGGGACTGGAGAGTGGGCTCTGTCCAGTCTGAGCCCTGAGTTACCCTGTGTGTATCTTAGGATACTTTGTATTTCTGTGGTGTCTGTCTGTTGTAACATCATCTCTTTCATTTCAGATTTATTTGGGCCCTCTCTTTTTAAAAAAACATACTACTGTTGTCTTTTATTCTTTACAGAAGTTTAATAAGTGTTTGATCTACTATCCTTACCCTATGTATACTTTTTGCAGTGAGATTTTTACTTTTCTTTGTTTCCTTGTTACTATCAATAATTAGTGAGACTTCTTTTAAGCTACCTTCAACATTGCTTATAAAGCTGCTTTATTAGTGATGACAGAGCCTTAATGGAAGTCATGTTCTGGTTGTAAATTAGAATGCAATGTGCCAGCAAAAAGCCCCTTAAGTTTATGTCTCATTACTTCTTGTTCTTTTTTTAATTTAATTTTTATTTTTTGTCAGAACAAATTTGATTAAAATGTTTTGTTTCTTCTAGGTGTGCAAGATGTGGTTCTTTTAAACATATACATATATCTATTCTTCTTTGCATCATTTTCCCATGTAGGTTATGACACAATGTTGAGCAGTCTTGTCTTGGTATTACATAGGTCTTTGGTGATTACATATTTCACATGTGTTTCTATATCTATCTTAACCCCAATATCCGAATGTATCCAATCCTCACACCTATCCATTTGCTGAACCATAAGTTTGTTTAATGAATCTGTGATTGCATTTCTCTGTGGAAATATCTTCATTGGTATCAATTTTTAGCTAAGACCTATAAGTGATATTATAGGATATGTGTCTTTGGCTTTCTGACTTAGTACAATTTGCCTGATTACCTCAAGAATCATACATGGTGCTGCAAATGGCATTGTTTCATTTTTTTCCCTGGCTAATATTCCATCTGTACGTGTACCAGTTCTTCTTTGGCCACGCACCTCTTGATGGACTTTCTGGTTGCCTCCATGTCTTGGCTATTGTAATACTGCTGCAATGCATATTTGCTTGGCTGTGTCTTTCCAGTTCTATCTTCTTATGTTATAGGCCAAGGAGTGGGCTTGCTGTATCATATGGTAGCTCAGTGTGTACGTTTTAAAGGAACCACCATTCAGTTCTCATTAGTGGCTCTTTCCAGATTACGTCCCACTTAAAATTGAGGGTATGCATTTCTCCAAAACACCTTCAATATTTATTGTTTGTAGTTTTCTTACTGATGGTTATTCTAACAGGTGCGGGCTGATACCTCTCTGTGGTTGAATTTGCATGTGTCCCAAAATCTGTTGAAATTGAGCTTTAAAGCATGCCCTTTCTATTTATCAAACTGTGATTATAGCTTAGTTCTTCAAAGTGTTTTCTTAAAGTAAGTGTCACATTTTGAAAAATTTTGGCCATTATCTCCCTCAAGACATTTTGAAGGCAGGTTTCATTTACAGCCCTGAAGTACTTGTTCATATGAAGTGACCATTAGCACAGGTTTGAAAGCTGCTTTGGCAGGTAACGGCCAGAGGGCGGCAGCCTTACCACGTTCTCCAATCTGCTAACTAGGGAAGGAGCCTTCAGCCCCAAAGGTGTCCACCCTTATGTCTCATCCAGCTGTGGATCTACATATGGTCAATCTAGGTTGCATCACAGCCCCTGAATGAATTGTGTGAGAATTTCTCTCTCTTTCAACGTCTTTGTTTCATGGGTATTTAAAAGTAGTTTATTTTTATAATTGGGTTTAGCTGCTTTTCACTGCTGTGTCTATGCCGCTTTACACCCACTTGACTCACTTACAGAGAGATATCAATACATAGGTTTTAAGATTCTTACTAGTCAGATATAGTCTTGTGCGGTGAATAGGGGGTGTTGAGTCCAGTTCACTGAGCAAGGAGTAGGTCTTGTCTATTACCTATTGGGTTTATGGAACGGTATTGGAGCTAATTTGAAACCCCTGTTTTATGCATCACCCCACCTCACCTTTCCCGTTCAGCAGCCATACTGTGTTAACTAAACGTGTGACTCTGTTCTGTTTTGTAATTCAGTTCAAGTGTAGCGGTTTTTACATTCCCTCTATAAGTGATATCTTATGATAAGTGTCTTTTTCTGTGTGACTTATTTCTCTTAGATCTTCGTACCTAAATCCACTCATCATGCTGCTACTAGTCTTATGACATTGATTTCATGGCTGAGTGATATTCCATTGTACATAAGGACCAAAATTTCTTTATCCATTTTTCTCTTTCCTGGGATATTTAAGGTGTAATGAAGTGGAGGTTCTTGTCAACAGAGCAGCCCTAAACTTTGGGGTGCCTGGGTCTTGCTGATTTTTAATTTTCCCAAATTATACACCCATGAGTGGAAGTGCCCTATGCTCTCTAAGCTGTGTTTTTTAGATGTTTCAGGACACACCGTACACTTCTCCAGAGTGGCTGTTGGCAATTTACATCCCGCCCATCAGCGTAGCAAGGCTCCCATTTCTCCATGGCCTGTCCTGCATTTCTGGTTTTGACACATTTTTCAGCATGGCCCTTTTGACCGATGGGAAGCGAGACTACTTTGTAGCGCTGATTTGCCTTTCCACGTTGCTTGGTGGGCCAAAAAGGGCGTATGCGTTTTTTCCTGAATATATTCAGGAAAAAACGCATACGCCCTTTTTGGCCAAGGGCATCATTGTCCACGTTTTGCCGCTTTTCGTGTGCTTTCAAGGCGATTCGAATCTACCTCCTGAAATCTGTTTCCTGCAATTCTGCCTTGCTTTCAAATCCTCTTCGTTGCCTTCCCTCAATATATTTGTGGACGAGAGTTGTCATTTATAACTCTGCAGGTTTGTGAATTGCAGTGCCCCTGAGCTCCAGTTTTCAAGTCGCTTTTATGGGAGCTGGCCGCAAAAGTGCAGGATTGCTTCAGGCCCTCTTCTGGTTCTGGGGGGCAGGATGAGCCTGTGGTTAATTCTTCTTCCTGTTGGGAAACTAGAGTGACCTGTGCCTGTCCCAACACCTAGAGCTAGTCTCTCATTGGTTCCCCCTCTTCCCGTTCATCCTCAGGACAAATTGCAACCTGTATGGAACAGGAGGTTAAAGGTGCTGATTCTCCAAGGAGGGAGATGGCTAGTAAAGCGGCTGGAATGGCGAACCCGAGCACAAGGAAATGAGAAATGAGGTGCGTTTTAGAAACCTTTCCCGATCACACGGTGTACCATCTTCTGGGTTTCTCATGCATGTTTTCGAGGTAGGAAGTTGCCCTTGAACCTGGAGATTTGGGACCCATGGGATGGGTACCATGCAGTATTACTTTAAAGGGTCTGCGTTGGCTCACCCAACCTCACCAAACCTCTCAGCCCCAAGAGTGTCCACCCTTATCTCTCAATCAGCTGTGGGTCTAGATATGGTCAATCCAGGTTGCATCACAGCGCCTGAACGAATTTTGTAAGAATTTCTCTCTCTTTCACTGTCTTTGTTTCACGGGTTTTGAAAAGTAATTTATTTTTATAATGGGGTGTAGCTGCTTTTCACGGCTGTGTTTATGCTGCTTTACACCCCCTTGACTCACTTACAGAGAGATATCAATACATAGGTTTGAAGATTCTTACTAGTCAGATATATGCTAGTGCGGTGAATAGGGGGTGTTGAGTCCAGTTCACTGAGCAAGGAGTAGGTCTTGTCTATTACATATTGGGTTTATGGAACGGAATCGGAGCTAATTTGAAACTCTTGTTTGATGCATCACCCCACCTCACCTTTCCCGTTCAGCAGCCATAGTGTGTTTTCTGAACGTGTGACTCTGTTCTGTTTTGTAATTCAGTTCAAGTGTAGCGGTTTTTACATTCCCTCTGTAAGTGATATCTTATGATAAGTGTCTTTTCCTGTGTGACTTATTTCACTTAGAATCGTCGTACCTAAATCCACTCATCGTGCTGCTACTAGTCTTATGACGTTGATTTCATGGCTGAGTGATATTCCATTGTACATGCGGACCCGAACTTCTTTATCCATTTTTCTCTTTCCTAGGATATTTAAGGTGTAATGAAGTGGGGGTTCTTGTCAACAGAGCGCCCTAAACTTTGGGGTGCCTGTGTCTTGCTGATTTTTAGTTTTCCCAATTTATAGGCCCATGAGTGGAAGTGCCCTATGCTCTCCAAGCTGTGTTTTTTTGATGTTTCAGGACACACCGTACACTTCTCCAGAGTGGCTGTTGGCAATTTACATCCCGCCCATCAGCGTAGCAAGGCTCCCATTTCTCCATGGCCGGTCCTGCATTTCTGGTTTTGACACTTTTTTCCGCATGGCCCTTTTGCCCGCTGGGAAGCGAGACTTCTTTGGAGTGCTGATTTGCCTTTCCAGGTTGCTTGTTTGGCCACAAAGGGCGTATGCATTTTTTCCTGAATATATTCAGGAAAAAACGCATACGCCCTTTGTGGCCAAGGGCATCATTGTCCACGTTTTGCTGCTTTTCATGTGCTTTCAAGGCGATTCGAATCTACCTCCTGAAATCTGTTTCCTGCAATTCTGCCTTGCTTTCAAATCCTCTTCGTTGCCTTCCCTCAATATATTTGTGGACGAGAGTTATGATTTATAACTCTGCAGGTTTGTGAATTACAGTGCCCCTGAGCTCCATTTTTCAACTCGCTTTTTTGGGAGCTGGCCGCATAAGTGCAGGATTGCTTCAGGCCCTCTTCTAGTTCTGGGGGGCAGGATGAGCCTGTGGTTATTTCTTCTTCCTGTTGGGAAACTAGAGTGACCTGTGCCTGTCCCAACACCTAGAGCTAGTCTCTCATTGGTTCCCCCTCTTCCCGTTCAACCTCAGGACAAATTGCAACCTGTATGGAACAGGAGGTTAAAGGTGCTGATTCTCCAAGGAGGGAGATGGCTAGTAAAGCGGCTGGAATGGCGAACCCGAGCACAAGGAAATGAGAAATGAGGTGCGTTTTAGAAACCTTTCCCGATCACACGGTGTACCATCTTCTGGGTTTCTCATGGATGTTTTCGAGGTAGGAAGTTGCCCTTGGACCTGGAGATTTGGGACCCATGGGATGGGTACCATGCAGTATTACTTTAAAGGGTCTGCGTTGGCTCACCCAACCTCACCAAACCTCTCAGCCCCAAGAGTGTCCACCCTTATGTCTCAATCAGCTGTGGGTCTAGATATGGTCAATCCAGGTTGCATCACAGCCCCTGAACGAATTTTGTAAGAATTTCTCTCTCTTTCACTGTCTTTGTTTCACGGGTTTTGAAAAGTAATTTATTTTTATAATGGGGTGTAGCTGCTTTTCACGGCTGTGTTTATGCCGCTTTACACCCCCTTGACTCACTTACCGAGAGATATCAATACATAGGTTTGAAGATTCTTACTAGTCAGATATATGCTTGTCCGGTGAATAGGGGGTGTTGAGTCCAGTTCACTGAGCAAGGAGTAGGTCTTGTTTATTACCCATTGGGTTTATGGAACGGAATCGGAGCTAATTTGAAACCCTTGTTTGATGCATCACCCCACCTCACCTTTCCCGTTCAGCAGCCATAGTGTGCTTTCTAAACGTGTGACTCTGTTCTGTTTTGTAATTCAGTTCAAGTGTAGCGGTTTTTACATTCCCTCTGTAAGTGATATCTTATGATAAGTGTCTTTTTCTGTGTGACTTATTTCACTTAGAATCGTCGTACCTAAATCCACTCATCGTGCTGCTACTAGCCTTATGACGTTGATTTCATGGCTGAGTGATATTCCATTGTACATGCGGACCCGAACTTCTTTATCCATTTTTCTCTTTCCTAGGATATTTAAGGTGTAATGAAGTGGGGGTTCTTGTCAACAGAGCGCCCTAAACTTTGGGGTGCCTGTGTCTTGCTGATTTTTAGTTTTCCCAATTTATAGGCCCATGAGTGGAAGTGCCCTATGCTCTCCAAGCTGTGTTTTTTAGATGTTTCAGGACACACCGTACACCTCTCCAGAGCGGCTGTTGGCAATTTACATCCCGCCCATCAGCGTAGCCAGGCTCCCATTTCTCCATGGCCGGTCCTGCATTTCTGGTTTTGACACTTTTTTCCGCATGGACCTTTTGCCCGCTGGGAAGCCAGACTTCTTTGGAGCGCTGATTTGCCTTTCCAGGTTGCTTGGTTGGCCAAAAAGTGCGTATGCGTTTTTTTCCTGAATATATTCAGGAAAAAACGCATACGCCCTTTTTGGCCAAGGGCATCATTGTCCACGTTTTGCCGCTTTTCATGTACTTTCAAGGCGATTCGAATCTACCTCCTGAAATCTGTTTCCTGCAATTCTGCCTTGCTTTCAAATCCTCTTCGTTGCCTTCCCTCAATATATTTGTGGACGAGAGTTATGATTTATAACTCTGCAGGTTTGTGAATTACAGTGCCCCTGAGCTCCATTTTTCAACTCGCTTTTTTGGGAGATGGCCGCATAAGTGCAGGATTGCTTCAGGCCCTCTTCTAGTTCTGGGGGGCAGGATGAGCCTGTGGTTAATTCTTCTTCCTGTTGGGAAACTAGAGTGACCTGTGCCTGTCCCAACACCTAGAGCTAGTCTCTCATTGGTTCCCCCTCTTCCCATTCATCCTCAGGACAAATTGCAACCTGTATGGAACAGGAGGTTAAAGGTGCTGATTCTCCAAGGAGGGAGATGGCTAGTAAAGCGGCTGGAATGGCGAACCCGAGCACAAGGAAATGAGAAATGAGGTGCGTTTTAGAAACCTTTCCCGATCACACGGTGTACCATCTTCTGGGTTTCTCATGCATGTTTTCGAGGTAGCAAGTTGCCCTTGAACCTGGAGATTTGGGACCCATGGGATGGGTACCATGCAGTATTACTTTAAAGGGTCTGCGTTGGCTCACCCAACCTCACCAAACCTCTCAGCCCCAAGAGTGTCCACCCTTATCTCTCAATCAGCTGTGGGTCTAGATATGGTCAATCCAGGTTGCATCACAGCCCCTGAACGAATTTTGTAAGAATTTCTCTCTCTTTCACTGTCTTTGTTTCACGGGTTTTGAAAAGTAATTTATTTTTATAATGGGGTGTAGCTGCTTTTCACGGCTGTGTTTATGCTGCTTTACACCCCCTTGACTCACTTACAGAGAGATATCAATACATAGGTTTGAAGATTCTTACTAGTCAGATATATGCTAGTGCGGTGAATAGGGGGTGTTGAGTCCAGTTCACTGAGCAAGGAGTAGGTCTTGTCTATTACATATTGGGTTTATGGAACGGAATCAGAGCTAATTTGAAACTCTTGTTTGATGCATCACCCCACCTCACCTTTCCCGTTCAGCAGCCATAGTGTGTTTTCTGAACGTGTGACTCTGTTCTGTTTTGTAATTCAGTTCAAGTGTAGCGGTTTTTACATTCCCTCTGTAAGTGATATCTTATGATAAGTGTCTTTTCCTGTGTGACTTATTTCACTTAGAATCGTCGTACCTAAATCCACTCATCGTGCTGCTACTAGTCTTATGACGTTGATTTCATGGCTGAGTGATATTCCATTGTACATGCGGACCCGAACTTCTTTATCCATTTTTCTCTTTCCTAGGATATTTAAGGTGTAATGAAGTGGGGGTTCTTGTCAACAGAGCGCCCTAAACTTTGGGGTGCCTGTGTCTTGCTGATTTTTAGTTTTCCCAATTTATAGGCCCATGAGTGGAAGTGCCCTATGCTCTCCAAGCTGTGTTTTTTAGATGTTTCAGGACACACCGTACACTTCTCCAGAGTGGCTGTTGGCAATTTACATCCCGCCCATCAGCGTAGCAAGGCTCCCATTTCTCCATGGCCGGTCCTGCATTTCTGGTTTTGACACTTTTTTCCGCATGGCCCTTTTGCCCGCTGGGAAGCGAGACTTCTTTGGAGTGCTGATTTGCCTTTCCAGGTTGCTTGTTTGGCCACAAAGGGCGTATGCATTTTTTCCTGAATATATTCAGGAAAAAACGCATACGCCCTTTGTGGCCAAGGGCATCATTGTCCACGTTTTGCTGCTTTTCATGTGCTTTCAAGGCGATTCGAATCTACCTCCTGAAATCTGTTTCCTGCAATTCTGCCTTGCTTTCAAAGCCTCTTCGTTTCCTTCCCTCAATATATTTGTGGACGAGAGTTATCATTTATAACTCTGCAGGTTTGTGATTTGCAGTGCCCCTGAGCTCCATTTTTCAACTCGCTTTTTTGGGAGCTGGCCGCATAAGTGCATGATTGCTTCAGGCCCTCTTCTAGTTCTGGGGGGCAGGATGAGCCTGTGGTTAATTCTTCTTCCTGATGGGAAAATAGAGTGACCTGTGCCTGTCCCAACACCTAGAGCTAGTCTCTCATTGGTTCCCCCTCTTCCCGTTCATCCTCAGGACAAATTGCAACCTGTATGGAACAGGAGGTTAAAGGTGCTGATTCTGCAAGGAGGGAGATGGCTAATTAAGTGGCTGGAATGGCGAACCCGAGCACAAGGAGATGAGAAATGAGGTGCGTTTTAGAATCCTTTCCCGACCACACGGTGTACCATCTTCTGGGTTTCTCATGCATGTTTTCGATGTAGGAAGTTGAACTTGAACCTGGAGATTTGGGACCCATGGGATGGGTACCATGCAGTATTACTTTAAAGGGTTTGTGTTGGCTCACCCAACCTCACCGAACCTCTCAGGCTCAAGAGTGTCCACCCTTATGTCTCAATCAGCTGTGGGTCTAGATATGGTCAATCCAGGTTGCATCACAGGCCCTGAAAGAATTTTGTAAGAATTTCTCTCTCTTTCACTGTCTTTGTTTCACGGGTTTTGAAAAGTAATTTATTTTTATAATGGGGTGTAGCTGCTTTTCACGGCTGTGTTTATGCCGCTTTACACCCCCTTGACTCACTTACAGAGAGATATCAATACATAGGTTTGAAGATTCTTACTAATCAGATATATTCTTGTGCGGTGAATAGGGGGTGTTGAGTCCAGTTCACTGAGCAAGGAGTAGGTCTTGTCTATTACCTATTGGGTTTATGGAACGGAATCGGAGCTAATTTGAAACCCTTGTTTTATGCATCACCCCACCTCACCTTTCCCGTTCAGCAGCCATAGTGTGTTTTCTAAACGTGTGACTCTGTTCTGTTTTGTAATTCAGTTCAAGTGTAGCGGTTTTTACATTCCCTCTATAAGTGATATCTTATGATAAGTGTCTTTTTCTGTGTGACTTATTTCACTTAGAATCGTCGTACCTAAATCCACTCATCGTGCTGCTACTAGCCTTATGACGTTGATTTCATGGCTGAATGATATTCCATTGTACATGAGGACCACAACTTCTTTATCCATTTTTCTCTTTCCTAGGATATTTAAGGTGTAAAGAAGTGGGGGTTCTTGTCAACAGAGCAGCCCTAAACTTTGGGGTGCCTGTGTCTTGCTGATTTTTAGTTTTCCGAATTTATACGCCCATGAGTGGAAGTGCCCTATGCTCTCCAAGCTGTGTTCTATAGATGTTTCAGGACACACCGTACACTACTCCAGAGCGGCTGTTGGCAATTTACATCCCGCCCATCAGCGTAGCAAGGCTCCCATTTCTCCATGGCCGGTCCTGCATTTCTGGTTTTGACACTTTTTTCCGCATGGCTATTTGCCCTCTGGGAAGCGAGACTTCTTTGGAGCGCTGATTTGCCTTTCCAGGTTGCTTGGTTGGCCAAAAAGGGCGTATGCGTTTTTTCCTGAATATATTCAGGAAAAAACGCATACGCCCTTTTTGGCCAAGGGCATCATTGTCCACGTTTTGCCGCTTTTCATGTGCTTTCAAGGCGATTCGAATCTACCTCCTGAAATCTGTTTCCTGCAATTCTGCCTTGCTTTCAAAGCCTCTTCGTTGCCTTCCCTTAATATATTTGTGGACGAGAGGTATCATTTAAAACTCTGCAGGTTTGTGAATTGCAGTGCCCCTGAGCTCCATTTTTCATCTCGCTTTTTTGGGAGCTGGCCGCAAAAGCGCAGGATTGCTTCAGGCCCTCTTCTGGTTCTGGGGGGCAGGCTGAGCTTGTGCTTAATTCTTCTTCCTGATGGGAAAATAGAGTGACCTGTGCCTGTCCCAACACCTAGAGCTAGTCTCTCATTGGTTCCCCCTCTTCCCGTTCATCCTCAGGACAAATTGCAACCTGTACGGAACAGGAGGTTAAAGGTGCTGATTCTCCAAGGAGGGAGATGGCTAGTAAATCGGCTGGAATGGCGAACCCGAGCCAAGGAGATGAGAAATGAGGTGCGTTTTAGAAACCTTTCCCGATCACACGGTGTACCATCTTCTGGGTTTCTCATGCCTGTTTTCGATGTAGGAAGATGGCCTTGAACCTGGAGATTTGGGACCCATGGGATGGGTACCATGCAGTATTACTTGAAAGGGTCTGCGTTGGCTCCCCCAACATCACCGAACCTCTCAGCCCCAAGAGTGTCCACCCTTATGTCTCAATCAGCTGTGGGTCTAGATATGGTCAATCCAGGTTGCATCACAGCCCCTGAACGAATTTTGTAAGAATTTCTCTCTCTTTCACTGTCTTTGTTTCACAGGTTTTGAAAAGAAATTTATTTTTATAATGGGGTTTAGCTGCTTTTCACGGCTGTGTTTATGCCGTGTTACAGCCCCTTGACTCACTTACAGAGAGATATCAATACATAGGTTTGAAGATTCTTACTAGTCAGATATATTCTTGTGCGGTGAATAGGGGGTGTTGAATCCAGTTAACTGAGCAAGGAGTAGGACTTGTCTATTACATATTGGGTTTAGGGAAGGGTATAGGAGCTAATTTGAAACCCTTGTTTTATGCATCACCCCACCTCACCTTTCCCGTTCAGCAGACATAGTGTTTTTTCTAAACGTGTGACTCTGTTCTGTTTTCTAATTCAGTTCAAGTGTAGCGGTTTTTACATTCCCTCTATAAGTGATATCTTAGGAAAAGTGTCTTCTTCTGTGTGCCTTATTTCACTTAGAATCGTCGTACCTAAATCCACTCATCGTGCTGCTACTAGCCTTATGACGTTGATTTCATGGCTGAGTGATATTCCATTGTACATGAGGACCCCAACTTCTTTATCCATTTTTCTCTTTCCTATGATATTTAAGGTGTAATGAAGTGGGGTTTCTTGTCAACAGAGCAGCCCTAAACTTTGGGGTGCCAGTGTCTTGCTGATATTTAGTTTTCCCAATTTATACGCCCATGAGTGGAAGTGCCCTATGCGCTCCAAGGTATGTTTTTTAGATGTTTCAGGACACACCGTACACTTCTCCAGAGTGGCTGTTGGCAATTTACAACCCACCCATCAGCATAGCAAGGCTCCCATTTTTCCATGGCCGGTCCTGCATTTCTGGTTTGGACACTTTTTTCCGCATGGCCCTTTTGCCCGCTTTGAAGCGAGACTTCTTTGGAGCGCTAATTTGCCTTTCCAGGTTGCTTGGTTGGCCAAAAAGGGCGTATGCGTTTTTTCCTGAATATATTCAGGAAAAAACGCATACGCCCTTTTTGGCCAAGGGCATCATTGTCCACGTTTGGCCGCTTTTCATGTGCTTTCAAGGCGATTCGAATCTACCTCCTGAAATCTGTTTCCTGCAATTCTGCCTTGCTTTCAAAGCCTCTTCGTTGCCTTCCCTTAATATATTTGTGGACGAGAGTTATCATTTAAAACTCTGCAGGTTTGTGAATTGCAGTGCCCCTGAGCTCCATTTTTCCACTCGCTTTTTTGGAGCTGGCCGCAAAAGCGCAGGATTGCTTCAGGCCCTCTTCTGGTTCTGGGGGGCAGGCTGAGCTTGTGCTTAATTCTTCTTCCTAATGGGAAAATAGAGTGACCTGTGCCTGTCCCAACACCTAGAGCTAGTCTCTCATTGGTTCCCCCTCTTCCCGTTCATCCTCAGGACAAATTGCAACCTGTACGGAACAGGAGGTTAAAGGTGCTGATTCTCCAAGGAGGGAGATGGCTAGTAAATCGGCTGTAATGGCGAACCCGAGCAAAGGAGATGAGAAATGAGGTGCGTTTTAGAAACCATTCCCGATCACACGGTGTACCATCTTCTGGGTTTCTCATGCCTGTTTTCGATGTAGGAAGATGCCCTTGAACCTGGAGATTTGGGACCCATGGGATGGGTACCATGCAGTATTACTTGAAAGGGTGTGCGTTGGCCCACCCAACCTCACCGAACCTCTCAGCCCCAAGAGTGTCCACCCTTATGTCTCAATCAGCTGTGGGTCTAGATATGGTCAATCCAGGTTGCATCACAGCCCCTGAACGAATTTTGTAAGAATTTCTCTCTCTTTCACTGTCTTTGTTTCACTGGTTTTTAAAAGTAATTTATTTTTATAATGGGGTTTAGCTGCTTTTCACGGCTGTGTTTATGCCGCTTTACACCCCCTTGACTCACTTACAGAGAGATATCAATACATAGGTTTGAAGATTCTTACTAGTCAGATATATTCCTGTGCGGTGAATAGGGGGTGTTGAGTCCAGTTCACTGAAAAAGGAATAGGTCTTGTCTCTTACATATTGGGTTTATGGAACTGTATCTGAGCTAATTTGAAACCCTTGTTTTATGCATCACCCCACCTCACCTTTCCCGTTCAGCAGCCATAGTGTGTTTTCTAAACGTCTGACTCTGTTCTGTTTTGCAATTCAGTTCAAGTGTAGCGGTTTTTACATTCCCTCTATAAGTGATATCTTATGATAAGTGTCTTTTTCTGTGTGACTTATTTCACTTAGAATCGTCGTACCTAAATCCACTCATCGTGCTGCTACTAGCCTTATGACGTTGATTTCATGGCTGAGTGATATTCCATTGTACATGAGGACCACAACTTCTTTATCCATTTTTCTCTTTCCTAGGATATTGAAGGTGTAATGAAGTGGGTGTTCTTGTCAACAGAGTAGACCTAAACTTTTGGGTGCCTGTGTCTTGCTGATTTTTAGTTTTCCCAATTTATACGTCCATGAGTGGAAGTGCCCTATGCTCTACAAGCTGTGTTTTTTATATGTTTCAGAACACACCGTACACTTCTCCAGAGTGGCTGTTGGCAGTTTACATCCCACCCATCAGCGTAGCAAGGCTCCCATTTCTCCAGGGCCGGTCCTGCATTTCTGGTTTGGACACTTTTTTCCGCATGGCCCTTTTGCCCGCTGGGAAGCGAGACTTCTTTGGAGCGCTGATTTGCCTTTCCAGGTTGCTTGGTTGGCCAAAAAGGGCGTATGCGTTTTTTCCTGAATATATTCAGGAAAAAACGCATACGCCCTTTTTGGCCAAGGGCATCATTGTCCACGTTTTGCCGCTTTTCATGTGCTTTCAAGGCGATTCGAATCTACCTCCTGAAATCTGTTTCCTGCAATTCTGCCTTGCTTTCAAAGCCTCTTCGTTGCCGTCACTCAATATATTTGTGGACGAGAGTTATCATTTATAACTCTGCAGGTTTGTGAATTGCAGTTCCCCTGAGCTCCATTTTTCAAGTCGCTTTTTGGGAGCTGGCCGCAAAAGCGCAGGGTTGCTTCAGGCCCTCTTCTGGTTCTGGGGGGCAGGCTGAGGCTGTGGTTAATTCTTCTTCCTGATGGGAAAATAGAGGGACCTGTGCCTGTCCCAACCACTAGAGCTAGTCTCTCATTGGTTCCCCCACTTCCCGTTCATGATCAGGACAATTTGCAACCTGTACGGAACAGGAGGTTAAAGGTGCTGATTCTCCAAGGAGGGAGATGGCTAGTAAAGGGGCTGGAATGGCAAACCCGAGCACAAGGAGATGAGAAATGAGGTGCGTTTTAGAAACCTTTCCCGATCACACGGTGTACCAACTTCTGGGTTCCTCATGCTCGTTTTCGACGTAGGAAGATGCCCTTGAACCTGGAGATTTGGGACCCATGGGATAGGTACCATGCAGTATTACTTTAAAGGGTCTGCATTGTCTCACCCAACCTCACCAAACCTCTCAGCCCCAAGAGTGTCCACCCTTATGTCTCAATCAGCTGTGGGTCTAGATATGGTCAATCCAGGTTGCATCACAGCCCCTGAACGAATTTTGTAAGAATTTCTCTCTCTTTCACTGTCTTTGTTTCACAGGTTTTGAAAAGAAATTTATTTTTATAATGGGGTTTAGCTGCTTTTCACGGCTGTGTTTATGCCGTGTTACAGCCCCTTGACTCACTTACAGAGAGATATCAATACATAGGTTTGAAGATTCTTACTATTCAGATATATTCTTGTGCGGTGAATAGGGGGTGTTGAGTCCAGTTCACTGAGCAAGGAGTAGGTCTTGTCTATTACATATTGGGTTTATGGAACGGTATCGGAGCTAATTTGAAACCCTTGTTTGATGCATCACCCCACCTCACCTTTCCCGTTCAGCAGCCATAGTGTGCTTTCTAAACGTGTGACTCTGTTCTGTTTTGTAATTCAGTTCAAGTGTAGCGGTTTTTACATTCCCTCTCTAAGTGCTATCTTATGATAAGTGTCTTTTTCTGTGTGACTTATTTCACTTAGAATCGTCGTACCTAAATCCACTCATCGTGCTGCTACTAGCCTCATGACGTTGATTTCATGGCTGAGTGATATTCCATTGTACATGCGGACCCGAACTTCTTTATCCATTTTTCTCTTTCCTAGGATATTTAAGGTGTAATGAAGTGGGGGTTCTTGTCAACAGAGCAGCCCTAAACTTTGGGGTGCCTGTGTCTTGCTGATTTTTAGTTTTCCCAATTTATAGGCCCACGAGTGGAAGTGCCCTATGCTCTCCAAGCTGTGTTTTTTAGATATTTCAGGACACACCGTACACCTCTCCAGAGCGGCTGTTGGCAATTTACATCCCGCCCATCAGCGTAGCCAGGCTCCCATTTCTCCATGGCCGGTCCTGCATTTCTGGTTTTGACACTTTTTTCCGCATGGCCCTTTTGCCCGCTGGGAAGAGAGACTTCTTTGGAGCGCTGATTTGCCTTTCCAGGTTGCTTGGTTGGCCAAAAAGGGCGTATGCGTTTTTTCCTGAATATATTCAGGAAAAAACGCATACGCCCTTTTTGGCCAAGGGCATCATTGTCCACGTTTTGCCGCTTTTCATGTACTTTCAAGGCGATTCGAATCTACCTCCTGAAATCTGTTTCCTGCAATTCTGCCTTGCTTTCAAATCCTCTTCGTTGCCTTCCCTCAATATATTTGTGGACGAGAGTTATGATTTATAACTCTGCAGGTTTGTGAATTACAGTGCCCCTGAGCTCCATTTTTCAACTCGCTTTTTTGGGAGATGGCCGCATAAGTGCAGGATTGCTTCAGGCCCTCTTCTAGTTCTGGGGGGCAGGATGAGCCTGTGGTTAATTCTTCTTCCTGTTGGGAAACTAGAGTGACCTGTGCCTGTCCCAACACCTAGAGCTAGTCTCTCATTGGTTCCCCCTCTTCCCATTCATCCTCAGGACAAATTGCAACCTGTATGGAACAGGAGGTTAAAGGTGCTGATTCTCCAAGGAGGGAGATGGCTAGTAAAGCGGCTGGAATGGCGAACCCGAGCACAAGGAAATGAGAAATGAGGTGCGTTTTAGAAACCTTTCCCGATCACACGGTGTACCATCTTCTGGGTTTCTCATGCATGTTTTCGAGGTAGGAAGTTGCCCTTGAACCTGGAGATTTGGGACCCATGGGATGGGTACCATGCAGTATTACTTTAAAGGGTCTGCGTTTGCTCACCCAACCTCACCAAACCTCTCAGCCCCAAGAGTGTCCACCCTTATCTCTCAATCAGCTGTGGGTCTAGATATGGTCAATCCAGGTTGCATCACAGCCCCTGAACGAATTTTGTAAGAATTTCTCTCTCTTTCACTGTCTTTGTTTCACGGGTTTTGAAAAGTAATTTATTTTTATAATGGGGTGTAGCTGCTTTTCACGGCTGTGTTTATGCTGCTTTACACCCCCTTGACTCACTTACAGAGAGATATCAATACATAGGTTTGAAGATTCTTACTAGTCAGATATATGCTAGTGCGGTGAATAGGGGGTGTTGAGTCCAGTTCACTGAGCAAGGAGTAGGTCTTGTCTATTACATATTGGGTTTATGGAACGGAATCAGAGCTAATTTGAAACTCTTGTTTGATGCATCACCCCACCTCACCTTTCCCGTTCAGCAGCCATAGTGTGTTTTCTGAACGTGTGACTCTGTTCTGTTTTGTAATTCAGTTCAAGTGTAGCGGTTTTTACATTCCCTCTGTAAGTGATATCTTATGATAAGTGTCTTTTCCTGTGTGACTTATTTCACTTAGAATCGTCGTACCTAAATCCACTCATCGTGCTGCTACTAGTCTTATGACGTTGATTTCATGGCTGAGTGATATTCCATTGTACATGCGGACCCGAACTTCTTTATCCATTTTTCTCTTTCCTAGGATATTTAAGGTGTAATGAAGTGGGGGTTCTTGTCAACAGAGCGCCCTAAACTTTGGGGTGCCTGTGTCTTGCTGATTTTTAGTTTTCCCAATTTATAGGCCCATGAGTGGAAGTGCCCTATGCTCTCCAAGCTGTGTTTTTTAGATGTTTCAGGACACACCGTACACTTCTCCAGAGTGGCTGTTGGCAATTTACATCCCGCCCATCAGCGTAGCAAGGCTCCCATTTCTCCATGGCCGGTCCTGCATTTCTGGTTTTGACACTTTTTTCCGCATGGCCCTTTTGCCCGCTGGGAAGCGAGACTTCTTTGGAGTGCTGATTTGCCTTTCCAGGTTGCTTGTTTGGCCACAAAGGGCGTATGCATTTTTTCCTGAATATATTCAGGAAAAAACGCATACGCCCTTTGTGGCCAAGGGCATCATTGTCCACGTTTTGCTGCTTTTCATGTGCTTTCAAGGCGATTCGAATCTACCTCCTGAAATCTGTTTCCTGCAATTCTGCCTTGCTTTCAAAGCCTCTTCGTTTCCTTCCCTCAATATATTTGTGGACGAGAGTTATCATTTATAACTCTGCAGGTTTGTGAATTGCAGTGCCCCTGAGCTCCATTTTTCAACTCGCTTTTTTGGGAGCTGGCCGCATAAGTGCATGATTGCTTCAGGCCCTCTTCTAGTTCTGGGGGGCAGGATGAGCCTGTGGTTAATTCTTCTTCCTGATGGGAAAATAGAGTGACCTGTGCCTGTCCCAACACCTAGAGCTAGTCTCTCATTGGTTCCCCCTCTTCCCGTTCATCCTCAGGACAAATTGCAACCTGTATGGAACAGGAGGTTAAAGGTGCTGATTCTGCAAGGAGGGAGATGGCTAATTAAGTGGCTGGAATGGCGAACCCGAGCACAAGGAGATGAGAAATGAGGTGCGTTTTAGAATCCTTTCCCGACCACACGGTGTACCATCTTCTGGGTTTCTCATGCATGTTTTCGATGTAGGAAGTTGAACTTGAACCTGGAGATTTGGGACCCATGGGATGGGTACCATGCAGTATTACTTTAAAGGGTTTGTGTTGGCTCACCCAACCTCACCGAACCTCTCAGGCTCAAGAGTGTCCACCCTTATGTCTCAATCAGCTGTGGGTCTAGATATGGTCAATCCAGGTTGCATCACAGGCCCTGAACGAATTTTGTAAGAATTTCTCTCTCTTTCACTGTCTTTGTTTCACGGGTTTTGAAAAGTAATTTATTTTTATAATGGGGTGTAGCTGCTTTTCACGGCTGTGTTTATGCCGCTTTACACCCCCTTGACTCACTTACAGAGAGATATCAATACATAGGTTTGAAGATTCTTACTAATCAGATATATTCTTGTGCGGTGAATAGGGGGTGTTGAGTCCAGTTCACTGAGCAAGGAGTAGGTCTTGTCTATTACCTATTGGGTTTATGGAACGGAATCGGAGCTAATTTGAAACCCTTGTTTTATGCATCACCCCACCTCACCTTTCCCGTTCAGCAGCCATAGTGTGTTTTCTAAACGTGTGACTCTGTTCTGTTTTGTAATTCAGTTCAAGTGTAGCGGTTTTTACATTCCCTCTATAAGTGATATCTTATGATAAGTGTCTTTTTCTGTGTGACTTATTTCACTTAGAATCGTCGTACCTAAATCCACTCATCGTGCTGCTACTAGCCTTATGACGTTGATTTCATGGCTGAATGATATTCCATTGTACATGAGGACCACAACTTCTTTATCCATTTTTCTCTTTCCTAGGATATTTAAGGTGTAAAGAAGTGGGGGTTCTTGTCAACAGAGCAGCCCTAAACTTTGGGGTGCCTGTGTCTTGCTGATTTTTAGTTTTCCGAATTTATACGCCCATGAGTGGAAGTGCCCTATGCTCTCCAAGCTGTGTTCTATAGATGTTTCAGGACACACCGTACACTACTCCAGAGCGGCTGTTGGCAATTTACATCCCGCCCATCAGCGTAGCAAGGCTCCCATTTCTCCATGGCCGGTCCTGCATTTCTGGTTTTGACACTTTTTTCCGCATGGCTATTTGCCCTCTGGGAAGCGAGACTTCTTTGGAGCGCTGATTTGCCTTTCCAGGTTGCTTGGTTGGCCAAAAAGGGCGTATGCGTTTTTTCCTGAATATATTCAGGAAAAAACGCATACGCCCTTTTTGGCCAAGGGCATCATTGTCCACGTTTTGCCGCTTTTCATGTGCTTTCAAGGCGATTCGAATCTACCTCCTGAAATCTGTTTCCTGCAATTCTGCCTTGCTTTCAAAGCCTCTTCGTTGCCTTCCCTTAATATATTTGTGGACGAGAGGTATCATTTAAAACTCTGCAGGTTTGTGAATTGCAGTGCCCCTGAGCTCCATTTTTCCACTCGCTTTTTTGGGAGCTGGCCGCAAAAGCGCAGGATTGCTTCAGGCCCTCTTCTGGTTCTGGGGGGCAGGCTGAGCTTGTGCTTAATTCTTCTTCCTGATGGGAAAATAGAGTGACCTGTGCCTGTCCCAACACCTAGAGCTAGTCTCTCATTGGTTCCCCCTCTTCCCGTTCATCCTCAGGACAAATTGCAACCTGTACGGAACAGGAGGTTAAAGGTGCTGATTCTCCAAGGAGGGAGATGGCTAGTAAATCGGCTGGAATGGCGAACCCGAGCCAAGGAGATGAGAAATGAGGTGCGTTTTAGAAACCTTTCCCGATCACACGGTGTACCATCTTCTGGGTTTCTCATGCCTGTTTTCGATGTAGGAAGATGGCCTTGAACCTGGAGATTTGGGACCCATGGGATGGGTACCATGCAGTATTACTTGAAAGGGTCTGCGTTGGCTCCCCCAACATCACCGAACCTCTCAGCCCCAAGAGTGTCCACCCTTATGTCTCAATCAGCTGTGGGTCTAGATATGGTCAATCCAGGTTGCATCACAGCCCCTGAACGAATTTTGTAAGAATTTCTCTCTCTTTCACTGTCTTTGTTTCACAGGTTTTGAAAAGAAATTTATTTTTATAATGGGGTTTAGCTGCTTTTCACGGCTGTGTTTATGCCGTGTTACAGCCCCTTGACTCACTTACAGAGAGATATCAATACATAGGTTTGAAGATTCTTACTAGTCAGATATATTCTTGTGCGGTGAATAGGGGGTGTTGAATCCAGTTAACTGAGCAAGGAGTAGGACTTGTCTATTACATATTGGGTTTAGGGAAGGGTATAGGAGCTAATTTGAAACCCTTGTTTTATGCATCACCCCACCTCACCTTTCCCGTTCAGCAGACATAGTGTTTTTTCTAAACGTGTGACTCTGTTCTGTTTTCTAATTCAGTTCAAGTGTAGCGGTTTTTACATTCCCTCTATAAGTGATATCTTAGGAAAAGTGTCTTCTTCTGTGTGCCTTATTTCACTTAGAATCGTCGTACCTAAATCCACTCATCGTGCTGCTACTAGCCTTATGACGTTGATTTCATGGCTGAGTGATATTCCATTGTACATGAGGACCCCAACTTCTTTATCCATTTTTCTCTTTCCTATGATATTTAAGGTGTAATGAAGTGGGGTTTCTTGTCAACAGAGCAGCCCTAAACTTTGGGGTGCCAGTGTCTTGCTGATATTTAGTTTTCCCAATTTATACGCCCATGAGTGGAAGTGCCCTATGCGCTCCAAGGTATGTTTTTTAGATGTTTCAGGACACACCGTACACTTCTCCAGAGTGGCTGTTGGCAATTTACAACCCACCCATCAGCATAGCAAGGCTCCCATTTTTCCATGGCCGGTCCTGCATTTCTGGTTTGGACACTTTTTTCCGCATGGCCCTTTTGCCCGCTTTGAAGCGAGACTTCTTTGGAGCGCTAATTTGCCTTTCCAGGTTGCTTGGTTGGCCAAAAAGGGCGTATGCGTTTTTTCCTGAATATATTCAGGAAAAAACGCATACGCCCTTTTTGGCCAAGGGCATCATTGTCCACGTTTGGCCGCTTTTCATGTGCTTTCAAGGCGATTCGAATCTACCTCCTGAAATCTGTTTCCTGCAATTCTGCCTTGCTTTCAAAGCCTCTTCGTTGCCTTCCCTTAATATATTTGTGGACGAGAGTTATCATTTAAAACTCTGCAGGTTTGTGAATTGCAGTGCCCCTGAGCTCCATTTTTCCACTCGCTTTTTTGGAGCTGGCCGCAAAAGCGCAGGATTGCTTCAGGCCCTCTTCTGGTTCTGGGGGGCAGGCTGAGCTTGTGCTTAATTCTTCTTCCTAATGGGAAAATAGAGTGACCTGTGCCTGTCCCAACACCTAGAGCTAGTCTCTCATTGGTTCCCCCTCTTCCCGTTCATCCTCAGGACAAATTGCAACCTGTACGGAACAGGAGGTTAAAGGTGCTGATTCTCCAAGGAGGGAGATGGCTAGTAAATCGGCTGTAATGGCGAACCCGAGCAAAGGAGATGAGAAATGAGGTGCGTTTTAGAAACCATTCCCGATCACACGGTGTACCATCTTCTGGGTTTCTCATGCCTGTTTTCGATGTAGGAAGATGCCCTTGAACCTGGAGATTTGGGACCCATGGGATGGGTACCATGCAGTATTACTTGAAAGGGTGTGCGTTGGCCCACCCAACCTCACCGAACCTCTCAGCCCCAAGAGTGTCCACCCTTATGTCTCAATCAGCTGTGGGTCTAGATATGGTCAATCCAGGTTGCATCACAGCCCCTGAACGAATTTTGTAAGAATTTCTCTCTCTTTCACTGTCTTTGTTTCACTGGTTTTGAAAAGTAATTTATTTTTATAATGGGGTTTAGCTGCTTTTCACGGCTGTGTTTATGCCGCTTTACACCCCCTTGACTCACTTACAGAGAGATATCAATAGATAGGTTTGAAGATTCTTACTAGTCAGATATATTCTTGTGCGGTGAATAGGGGGTGTTGAGTCCAGTTCACTGAAAAAGGAATAGGTCTTGTCTCTTACATATTGGGTTTATGGAACTGTATCTGAGCTAATTTGAAACCCTTGTTTGATGCATCACCCCACCTCACCTTTCCCGTTCAGCAGCCATAGTGTGCTTTCTAAACGTGTGACTCTGTTCTGTTTTGTAATTCAGTTCAAGTGTAGCGGTTTTTACATTCCCTCTCTAAGTGCTATCTTATGATAAGTGTCTTTTTCTGTGTGACTTATTTCACTTAGAATCGTCGTACCTAAATCCACTCATCGTGCTGCTACTAGCCTTATGACGTTGATTTCATGGCTGAGTGATATTCCATTGTACATGCGGACCCGAACTTCTTTATCCATTTTTCTCTTTCCTAGGATATTTAAGGTGTAATGAAGTGGGGGTTCTTGTCAACAGAGCAGCCCTAAACTTTGGGGTGCCTGTGTCTTGCTGATTTTTAGTTTTCCCAATTTATAGGCCCATGAGTGGAAGTGCCCTATGCTCTCCAAGCTGTGTTTTTTAGATATTTCAGGACACACCGTACACCTCTCCAGAGCGGCTGTTGGCAATTTACATCCCGCCCATCAGCGTAGCCAGGCTCCCATTTCTCCATGGCCGGTCCTGCATTTCTGGTTTTGACACTTTTTTCCGCATGGCCCTTTTGCCCGCTGGGAAGAGAGACTTCTTTGGAGCGCTGATTTGCCTTTCCAGGTTGCTTGGTTGGCCAAAAAGGGCGTATGCGTTTTTTCCTGAATATATTCAGGAAAAAACGCATACGCCCTTTTTGGCCAAGGGCATCATTGTCCACGTTTTGCCGCTTTTCATGTACTTTCAAGGCGATTCGAATCTACCTCCTGAAATCTGTTTCCTGCAATTCTGCCTTGCTTTCAAATCCTCTTCGTTGCCTTCCCTCAATATATTTGTGGACGAGAGTTATGATTTATAACTCTGCAGGTTTGTGAATTACAGTGCCCCTGAGCTCCATTTTTCAACTCGCTTTTTTGGGAGATGGCCGCATAAGTGCAGGATTGCTTCAGGCCCTCTTCTAGTTCTGGGGGGCAGGATGAGCCTGTGGTTAATTCTTCTTCCTGTTGGGAAACTAGAGTGACCTGTGCCTGTCCCAACACCTAGAGCTAGTCTCTCATTGGTTCCCCCTCTTCCCATTCATCCTCAGGACAAATTGCAACCTGTATGGAACAGGAGGTTAAAGGTGCTGATTCTCCAAGGAGGGAGATGGCTAGTAAAGCGGCTGGAATGGCGAACCCGAGCACAAGGAAATGAGAAATGAGGTGCGTTTTAGAAACCTTTCCCGATCACACGGTGTACCATCTTCTGGGTTTCTCATGCATGTTTTCGAGGTAGGAAGTTGCCCTTGAACCTGGAGATTTGGGACCCATGGGATGGGTACCATGCAGTATTACTTTAAAGGGTCTGCGTTTGCTCACCCAACCTCACCAAACCTCTCAGCCCCAAGAGTGTCCACCCTTATCTCTCAATCAGCTGTGGGTCTAGATATGGTCAATCCAGGTTGCATCACAGCCCCTGAACGAATTTTGTAAGAATTTCTCTCTCTTTCACTGTCTTTGTTTCACGGGTTTTGAAAAGTAATTTATTTTTATAATGGGGTGTAGCTGCTTTTCACGGCTGTGTTTATGCTGCTTTACACCCCCTTGACTCACTTACAGAGAGATATCAATACATAGGTTTGAAGATTCTTACTAGTCAGATATATGCTAGTGCGGTGAATAGGGGGTGTTGAGTCCAGTTCACTGAGCAAGGAGTAGGTCTTGTCTATTACATATTGGGTTTATGGAACGGAATCAGAGCTAATTTGAAACTCTTGTTTGATGCATCACCCCACCTCACCTTTCCCGTTCAGCAGCCATAGTGTGTTTTCTGAACGTGTGACTCTGTTCTGTTTTGTAATTCAGTTCAAGTGTAGCGGTTTTTACATTCCCTCTGTAAGTGATATCTTATGATAAGTGTCTTTTCCTGTGTGACTTATTTCACTTAGAATCGTCGTACCTAAATCCACTCATCGTGCTGCTACTAGTCTTATGACGTTGATTTCATGGCTGAGTGATATTCCATTGTACATGCGGACCCGAACTTCTTTATCCATTTTTCTCTTTCCTAGGATATTTAAGGTGTAATGAAGTGGGGGTTCTTGTCAACAGAGCGCCCTAAACTTTGGGGTGCCTGTGTCTTGCTGATTTTTAGTTTTCCCAATTTATAGGCCCATGAGTGGAAGTGCCCTATGCTCTCCAAGCTGTGTTTTTTAGATGTTTCAGTACACACCGTACACTTCTCCAGAGTGGCTGTTGGCAATTTACATCCCGCCCATCAGCGTAGCAAGGCTCCCATTTCTCCATGGCCGGTCCTGCATTTCTGGTTTTGACACTTTTTTCCGCATGGCCCTTTTGCCCGCTGGGAAGCGAGACTTCTTTGGAGTGCTGATTTGCCTTTCCAGGTTGCTTGTTTGGCCACAAAGGGCGTATGCATTTTTTCCTGAATATATTCAGGAAAAAACGCATACGCCCTTTGTGGCCAAGGGCATCATTGTCCACGTTTTGCTGCTTTTCATGTGCTTTCAAGGCGATTCGAATCTACCTCCTGAAATCTGTTTCCTGCAATTCTGCCTTGCTTTCAAAGCCTCTTCGTTTCCTTCCCTCAATATATTTGTGGACGAGAGTTATCATTTATAACTCTGCAGGTTTGTGAATTGCAGTGCCCCTGAGCTCCATTTTTCAACTCGCTTTTTTGGGAGCTGGCCGCATAAGTGCATGATTGCTTCAGGCCCTCTTCTAGTTCTGGGGGGCAGGATGAGCCTGTGGTTAATTCTTCTTCCTGATGGGAAAATAGAGTGACCTGTGCCTGTCCCAACACCTAGAGCTAGTCTCTCATTGGTTCCCCCTCTTCCCGTTCATCCTCAGGACAAATTGCAACCTGTATGGAACAGGAGGTTAAAGGTGCTGGTTCTGCAAGGAGGGAGATGGCTAATTAAGTGGCTGGAATGGCGAACCCGAGCACAAGGAGATGAGAAATGAGGTGCGTTTTAGAATCCTTTCCCGACCACACGGTGTACCATCTTCTGGGTTTCTCATGCATGTTTTCGATGTAGGAAGTTGAACTTGAACCTGGAGATTTGGGACCCATGGGATGGGTACCATGCAGTATTACTTTAAAGGGTTTGTGTTGGCTCACCCAACCTCACCGAACCTCTCAGGCTCAAGAGTGTCCACCCTTATGTCTCAATCAGCTGTGGGTCTAGATATGGTCAATCCAGGTTGCATCACAGGCCCTGAACGAATTTTGTAAGAATTTCTCTCTCTTTCACTGTCTTTGTTTCACGGGTTTTGAAAAGTAATTTATTTTTATAATGGGGTGTAGCTGCTTTTCACGGCTGTGTTTATGCCGCTTTACACCCCCTTGACTCACTTACAGAGAGATATCAATACATAGGTTTGAAGATTCTTACTAATCAGATATATTCTTGTGCGGTGAATAGGGGGTGTTGAGTCCAGTTCACTGAGCAAGGAGTAGGTCTTGTCTATTACCTATTGGGTTTATGGAACGGAATCGGAGCTAATTTGAAACCCTTGTTTTATGCATCACCCCACCTCACCTTTCCCGTTCAGCAGCCATAGTGTGTTTTCTAAACGTGTGACTCTGTTCTGTTTTGTAATTCAGTTCAAGTGTAGCGGTTTTTACATTCCCTGTATAAGTGATATCTTATGATAAGTGTCTTTTTCTGTGTGACTTATTTCACTTAGAATCGTCGTACCTAAATCCACTCATCGTGCTGCTACTAGCCTTATGACGTTGATTTCATGGCTGAATGATATTCCATTGTACATGAGGACCACAACTTCTTTATCCATTATTCTCTTTCCTAGGATATTTAAGGTGTAAAGAAGTGGGGGTTCTTGTCAACAGAGCAGCCCTAAACTTTGGGGTGCCTGTGTCTTGCTGATTTTTAGTTTTCCGAATTTATACGCCCATGAGTGGAAGTGCCCTATGCTCTCCAAGCTGTGTTCTATAGATGTTTCAGGACACACCGTACACTACTCCAGAGCGGCTGTTGGCAGTTTACATCCCGCCCATCAGCGTAGCAAGGCTCCCATTTCTCCATGGCCGGTCCTGCATTTCTGGTTTGGACACTTTTTTCCGCATGGCTATTTGCCCTCTGGGAAGCGAGACTTCTTTGGAGCGCTGATTTGCCTTTCCAGGTTGCTTGGTTGGCCAAAAAGGGCGTATGCGTTTTTTCCTGAATATATTCAGGAAAAAACGCATACGCCCTTTTTGGCCAAGGGCATCATTGTCCACGTTTTGCCGCTTTTCATGTGCTTTCAAGGCGATTCGAATCTACCTCCTGAAATCTGTTTCCTGCAATTCTGCCTTGCTTTCAAAGCCTCTTCGTTGCCTTCCCTTAATATATTTGTGGACGAGAGGTATCATTTAAAACTATGCAGGTTTGTGAATTGCAGTGCCCCTGAGCTCCATTTTTCAACTCGCTTTTTTGGGAGCTGGCCGCAAAAGCGCAGGATTGCTTCAGGCCCTCTTCTGGTTCTGGGGGGCAGGCTGAGCTTGTGCTTAATTCTTCTTCCTGATGGGAAAATAGAGTGACCTGTGCCTGTCCCAACACCTAGAGCTAGTCTCTCATTGGTTCCCCCTCTTCCCGTTCATCCTCAGGACAAATTGCAACCTGTACGGAACAGGAGGTTAAAGGTGCTGATTCTCCAAGGAGGGAGATGGCTAGTAAATCGGCTGGAATGGCGAACCCGAGCAAAGGAGATGAGAAATGAGGTGCGTTTTAGAAACCTTTCCCGATCACACGGTGTACCATCTTCTGGGTTTCTCATGCCTGTTTTCGACGTAGGAAGATGCCCTTGAACCTGGAGATTTGGGACCCATGGGATGGGTACCATGCAGTATTACTTGAAAGGGTCTGCGTTGGCTCACCCAACCTCACCGAACCTCTCAGCCCCAAGAGGGTCCACCCTTATGTCTCAATCAGCTGTGGGTCTAGATATGGTCAATCCAGGTTGCATCACAGCCCCTGAACGAATTTTGTAAGAATTTCTCTCTCTTTCACTGTCTTTGTTTCACGGGTTTTGAAAAGTAATTTATTTTTATAATGGGGTTTAGCTGCTTTTCACGGCTGTGTTTATTCCGCTTTACACCCCCTTGACTCACTTACAGAGAGATATCAATACATAGGTTTGAAGATTCTTACTAGTCAGATATATTCTTGTGCGGTGAATAGGGGGTGTTGAATCCAGTTAACTGAGCAAGGAGTAGGACTTGTCTATTACATATTGGGTTTAGGGAAGGGTATAGGAGCTAATTTGAAACCCTTGTTTTATGCATCACCCCACCTCACCTTTCCCGTTCAGCAGACATAGTGTTTTTTCTAAACGTGTGACTCTGTTCTGTTTTCTAATTCAGTTCAAGTGTAGCGGTTTTTACATTCCCTCTATAAGTGATATCTTAGGAAAAGTGTCTTCTTCTGTGTGCCTTATTTCACTTAGAATCGTCGTACCTAAATCCACTCATCGTGCTGCTACTAGCCTTATGACGTTGATTTCATGGCTGAGTGATATTCCATTGTACATGAGGACCCCAACTTCTTTATCCATTTTTCTCTTTCCTAGGATATTTAAGGTGTAATGAAGTGGGGTTTCTTGTCAACAGAGCAGCCCTAAACTTTGGGGTGCCAGTGTCTTGCTGATATTTAGTTTTCCCAATTTATACGCCCATGAGTGGAAGTGCCCTATGCGCTCCAAGGTATGTTTTTTAGATGTTTCAGGACACACCGTACACTTCTCCAGAGTGGCTGTTGGCAATTTACAACCCACCCATCAGCATAGCAAGGCTCCCATTTTTCCATGGCCGGTCCTGCATTTCTGCTTTGGACACTTTTTTCCGCATGGCCCTTTTGCCCGCTTTGAAGCGAGACTTCTTTGGAGCGCTAATTTGCCTTTCCAGGTTGCTTGGTTGGCCAAAAAGGGCGTATGCGTTTTTTCCTGAATATATTCAGGAAAAAACGCATACGCCCTTTTTGGCCAAGGGCATCATTGTCCACGTTTGGCCGCTTTTCATGTGCTTTCAAGGCGATTCGAATCTACCTCCTGAAATCTGTTTCCTGCAATTCTGCCTTGCTTTCAAAGCCTCTTCGTTGCCTTCCCTTAATATATTTGTGGACGAGAGTTATCATTTAAAACTCTGCAGGTTTGTGAATTGCAGTGCCCCTGAGCTCCATTTTTCCACTCGCTTTTTTGGAGCTGGCCGCAAAAGCGCAGGATTGCTTCAGGCCCTCTTCTGGTTCTGGGGGGCAGGCTGAGCTTGTGCTTAATTCTTCTTCCTAATGGGAAAATAGAGTGACCTGTGCCTGTCCCAACACCTAGAGCTAGTCTCTCATTGGTTCCCCCTCTTCCCGTTCATCCTCAGGACAAATTGCAACCTGTACGGAACAGGAGGTTAAAGGTGCTGATTCTCCAAGGAGGGAGATGGCTAGTAAATCGGCTGGAATGGCGAACCCGAGCAAAGGAGATGAGAAATGAGGTGCGTTTTAGAAACCATTCCCGATCACACGGTGTACCATCTTCTGGGTTTCTCATGCCTGTTTTCGATGTAGGAAGATGCCCTTGAACCTGGAGATTTGGGACCCATGGGATGGGTACCATGCAGTATTACTTGAAAGGGTCTGCGTTGGCCCACCCAACCTCACCGAACCTCTCAGCCCCAAGAGTGTCCACCCTTATGTCTCAATCAGCTGTGGGTCTAGATATGGTCAATCCAGGTTGCATCACAGCCCCTGAACGAATTTTGTAAGAATTTCTCTCTCTTTCACTGTCTTTGTTTCACGGGTTTTGAAAAGTAATTTATTTTTATAATGGGGTGTAGCTGCTTTTCACGGCTGTGTTTATGCTGCTTTACACCCCCTTGACTCACTTACAGAGAGTTATCAATACATAGGTTTGAAGATTCTTACTAGTCAGATATATGCTAGTGCGGTGAATAGGGGGTGTTGAGTCCAGTTCACTGAGCAAGGAGTAGGTCTTGTCTATTACATATTGGGTTTATGGAACGGAATCAGAGCTAATTTGAAACTCTTGTTTGATGCATCACCCCACCTCACCTTTCCCGTTCAGCAGCCATAGTGTGTTTTCTGAACGTGTGACTCTGTTCTGTTTTGTAATTCAGTTCAAGTGTAGCGGTTTTTACATTCCCTCTGTAAGTGATATCTTATGATAAGTGTCTTTTCCTGTGTGACTTATTTCACTTAGAATCGTCGTACCTAAATCCACTCATCGTGCTGCTACTAGTCTTATGACGTTGATTTCATGGCTGAGTGATATTCCATTGTACATGCGGACCCGAACTTCTTTATCCATTTTTCTCTTTCCTAGGATATTTAAGGTGTAATGAAGTGGGGGTTCTTGTCAACAGAGCGCCCTAAACTTTGGGGTGCCTGTGTCTTGCTGATTTTTAGTTTTCCCAATTTATAGGCCCATGAGTGGAAGTGCCCTATGCTCTCCAAGCTGTGTTTTTTAGATGTTTCAGGACACACCGTACACTTCTCCAGAGTGGCTGTTGGCAATTTACATCCCGCCCATCAGCGTAGCAAGGCTCCCATTTCTCCATGGCCGGTCCTGCATTTCTGGTTTTGACACTTTTTTCCGCATGGCCCTTTTGCCCGCTGGGAAGCGAGACTTCTTTGGAGTGCTGATTTGCCTTTCCAGGTTGCTTGTTTGGCCACAAAGGGCGTATGCATTTTTTCCTGAATATATTCAGGAAAAAACGCATACGCCCTTTGTGGCCAAGGGCATCATTGTCCACGTTTTGCTGCTTTTCATGTGCTTTCAAGGCGATTCGAATCTACCTCCTGAAATCTGTTTCCTGCAATTCTGCCTTGCTTTCAAAGCCTCTTCGTTTCCTTCCCTCAATATATTTGTGGACGAGAGTTATCATTTATAACTCTGCAGGTTTGTGAATTGCAGTGCCCCTGAGCTCCATTTTTCAACTCGCTTTTTTGGGAGCTGGCCGCATAAGTGCATGATTGCTTCAGGCCCTCTTCTAGTTCTGGGGGGCAGGATGAGCCTGTGGTTAATTCTTCTTCCTGATGGGAAAATAGAGTGACCTGTGCCTGTCCCAACACCTAGAGCTAGTCTCTCATTGGTTCCCCCTCTTCCCGTTCATCCTCAGGACAAATTGCAACCTGTATGGAACAGGAGGTTAAAGGTGCTGGTTCTGCAAGGAGGGAGATGGCTAATTAAGTGGCTGGAATGGCGAACCCGAGCACAAGGAGATGAGAAATGAGGTGCGTTTTAGAATCCTTTCCCGACCACACGGTGTACCATCTTCTGGGTTTCTCATGCATGTTTTCGATGTAGGAAGTTGAACTTGAACCTGGAGATTTGGGACCCATGGGATGGGTACCATGCAGTATTACTTTAAAGGGTTTGTGTTGGCTCACCCAACCTCACCGAACCTCTCAGGCTCAAGAGTGTCCACCCTTATGTCTCAATCAGCTGTGGGTCTAGATATGGTCAATCCAGGTTGCATCACAGGCCCTGAACGAATTTTGTAAGAATTTCTCTCTCTTTCACTGTCTTTGTTTCACGGGTTTTGAAAAGTAATTTATTTTTATAATGGGGTGTAGCTGCTTTTCACGGCTGTGTTTATGCCGCTTTACACCCCCTTGACTCACTTACAGAGAGATATCAATACATAGGTTTGAAGATTCTTACTAATCAGATATATTCTTTTGCGGTGAATAGGGGGTGTTGAGTCCAGTTCACTGAGCAAGGAGTAGGTCTTGTCTATTACCTATTGGGTTTATGGAACGGAATCGGAGCTAATTTGAAACCCTTGTTTTATGCATCACCCCACCTCACCTTTCCCGTTCAGCAGCCATAGTGTGTTTTCTAAACGTGTGACTCTGTTCTGTTTTGTAATTCAGTTCAAGTGTAGCGGTTTTTACATTCCCTGTATAAGTGATATCTTATGATAAGTGTCTTTTTCTGTGTGACTTATTTCACTTAGAATCGTCGTACCTAAATCCACTCATCGTGCTGCTACTAGCCTTATGACGTTGATTTCATGGCTGAATGATATTCCATTGTACATGAGGACCACAACTTCTTTATCCATTATTCTCTTTCCTAGGATATTTAAGGTGTAAAGAAGTGGGGGTTCTTGTCAACAGAGCAGCCCTAAACTTTGGGGTGCCTGTGTCTTGCTGATTTTTAGTTTTCCGAATTTATACGCCCATGAGTGGAAGTGCCCTATGCTCTCCAAGCTGTGTTCTATAGATGTTTCAGGACACACCGTACACTACTCCAGAGCGGCTGTTGGCAATTTACATCCCGCCCATCAGCGTAGCAAGGCTCCCATTTCTCCATGGCCGGTCCTGCATTTCTGGTTTGGACACTTTTTTCCGCATGGCTATTTGCCCTCTGGGAAGCGAGACTTCTTTGGAGCGCTGATTTGCCTTTCCAGGTTGCTTGGTTGGCCAAAAAGGGCGTATGCGTTTTTTCCTGAATATATTCAGGAAAAAACGCATACGCCCTTTTTGGCCAAGGGCATCATTGTCCACGTTTTGCCGCTTTTCATGTGCTTTCAAGGCGATTCGAATCTACCTCCTGAAATCTGTTTCCTGCAATTCTGCCTTGCTTTCAAAGCCTCTTCGTTGCCTTCCCTTAATATATTTGTGGACGAGAGGTATCATTTAAAACTCTGCAGGTTTGTGAATTGCAGTGCCCCTGAGCTCCATTTTTCAACTCGCTTTTTTGGGAGCTGGCCGCAAAAGCGCAGGATTGCTTCAGGCCCTCTTCTGGTTCTGGGGGGCAGGCTGAGCTTGTGCTTAATTCTTCTTCCTGATGGGAAAATAGAGTGACCTGTGCCTGTCCCAACACCTAGAGCTAGTCTCTCATTGGTTCCCCCTCTTCCCCTTCATCCTCAGGACAAATTGCAACCTGTACGGAACAGGAGGTTAAAGGTGCTGATTCTCCAAGGAGGGAGATGGCTAGTAAATCGGCTGGAATGGCGAACCCGAGCAAAGGAGATGAGAAATGAGGTGCGTTTTAGAAACCTTTCCCGATCACACGGTGTACCATCTTCTGGGTTTCTCATGCCTGTTTTCGACGTAGGAAGATGCCCTTGAACCTGGAGATTTGGGACCCATGGGATGGGTACCATGCAGTATTACTTGAAAGGGTCTGCGTTGGCTCACCCAACCTCACCGAACCTCTCAGCCCCAAGAGGGTCCACCCTTATGTCTCAATCAGCTGTGGGTCTAGATATGGTCAATCCAGGTTGCATCACAGCCCCTGAACGAATTTTGTAAGAATTTCTCTCTCTTTCACTGTCTTTGTTTCACGGGTTTTGAAAAGTAATTTATTTTTATAATGGGGTTTAGCTGCTTTTCACGGCTGTGTTTATTCCGCTTTACACCCCCTTGACTCACTTACAGAGAGATATCAATACATAGGTTTGAAGATTCTTACTAGTCAGATATATTCTTGTGCGGTGAATAGGGGGTGTTGAATCCAGTTAACTGAGCAAGGAGTAGGACTTGTCTATTACATATTGGGTTTAGGGAAGGGTATAGGAGCTAATTTGAAACCCTTGTTTTATGCATCACCCCACCTCACCTTTCCCGTTCAGCAGACATAGTGTTTTTTCTAAACGTGTGACTCTGTTCTGTTTTCTAATTCAGTTCAAGTGTAGCGGTTTTTACATTCCCTCTATAAGTGATATCTTAGGAAAAGTGTCTTCTTCTGTGTGCCTTATTTCACTTAGAATCGTCGTACCTAAATCCACTCATCGTGCTGCTACTAGCCTTATGACGTTGATTTCATGGCTGAGTGATATTCCATTGTACATGAGGACCCCAACTTCTTTATCCATTTTTCTCTTTCCTAGGATATTTAAGGTGTAATGAAGTGGGGTTTCTTGTCAACAGAGCAGCCCTAAACTTTGGGGTGCCAGTGTCTTGCTGATATTTAGTTTTCCCAATTTATACGCCCATGAGTGGAAGTGCCCTATGCGCTCCAAGGTATGTTTTTTAGATGTTTCAGGACACACCGTACACTTCTCCAGAGTGGCTGTTGGCAATTTACAACCCACCCATCAGCATAGCAAGGCTCCCATTTTTCCATGGCCGGTCCTGCATTTCTGGTTTGGACACTTTTTTCCGCATGGCCCTTTTGCCCGCTTTGAAGCGAGACTTCTTTGGAGCGCTAATTTGCCTTTCCAGGTTGCTTGGTTGGCCAAAAAGGGCGTATGCGTTTTTTCCTGAATATATTCAGGAAAAAACGCATACGCCCTTTTTGGCCAAGGGCATCATTGTCCACGTTTGGCCGCTTTTCATGTGCTTTCAAGGCGATTCGAATCTACCTCCTGAAATCTGTTTCCTGCAATTCTGCCTTGCTTTCAAAGCCTCTTCGTTGCCTTCCCTTAATATATTTGTGGACGAGAGGTATCATTTAAAACTCTGCAGGTTTGTGAATTGCAGTGCCCCTGAGCTCCATTTTTCATCTCGCTTTTTTGGAGCTGGCCGCAAAAGCGCAGGATTGCTTCAGGCCCTCTTCTGGTTCTGGGGGGCAGGCTGAGCTTGTGCTTAATTCTTCTTCCTAATGGGAAAATAGAGTGACCTGTGCCTGTCCCAACACCTAGAGCTAGTCTCTCATTGGTTCCCCCTCTTCCCGTTCATCCTCAGGACAAATTGCAACCTGTACGGAACAGGAGGTTAAAGGTGCTGATTCTCCAAGGAGGGAGATGGCTAGTAAATCGGCTGTAATGGCGAACCCGAGCAAAGGAGATGAGAAATGAGGTGCGTTTTAGAAACCATTCCCGATCACACGGTGTACCATCTTCTGGGTTTCTCATGCCTGTTTTCGATGTAGGAAGATGCCCTTGAACCTGGAGATTTGGGACCCATGGGATGGGTACCATGCAGTATTACTTGAAAGGGTCTGCGTTGGCCCACCCAACCTCACCGAACCTCTCAGCCCCAAGAGTGTCCACCCTTATGTCTCAATCAGCTGTGGGTCTAGATATGGTCAATCCAGGTTGCATCACAGCCCCTGAACGAATTTTGTAAGAATTTCTCTCTCTTTCACTGTCTTTGTTTCACGGGTTTTGAAAAGTAATTTATTTTTATAATGGGGTGTAGCTGCTTTTCACGGCTGTGTTTATGCTGCTTTACACCCCCTTGACTCACTTACAGAGAGATATCAATACATAGGTTTGAAGATTCTTACTAGTCAGATATATGCTAGTGCGGTGAATAGGGGGTGTTGAGTCCAGTTCACTGAGCAAGGAGTAGGTCTTGTCTATTACATATTGGGTTTATGGAACGGAATCAGAGCTAATTTGAAACTCTTGTTTGATGCATCACCCCACCTCACCTTTCCCGTTCAGCAGCCATAGTGTGTTTTCTGAACGTGTGACTCTGTTCTGTTTTGTAATTCAGTTCAAGTGTAGCGGTTTTTACATTCCCTCTGTAAGTGATATCTTATGATAAGTGTCTTTTCCTGTGTGACTTATTTCACTTAGAATCGTCGTACCTAAATCCACTCATCGTGCTGCTACTAGTCTTATGACGTTGATTTCATGGCTGAGTGATATTCCATTGTACATGCAGACCCGAACTTCTTTATCCATTTTTCTCTTTCCTAGGATATTTAAGGTGTAATGAAGTGGGGGTTCTTGTCAACAGAGCGCCCTAAACTTTGGGGTGCCTGTGTCTTGCTGATTTTTAGTTTTCCCAATTTATAGGCCCATGAGTGGAAGTGCCCTATGCTCTCCAAGCTGTGTTTTTTAGATGTTTCAGGACACACCGTACACTTCTCCAGAGTGGCTGTTGGCAATTTACATCCCGCCCATCAGCGTAGCAAGGCTCCCATTTCTCCATGGCCGGTCCTGCATTTCTGGTTTTGACACTTTTTTCCGCATGGCCCTTTTGCCCGCTGGGAAGCGAGACTTCTTTGGAGTGCTGATTTGCCTTTCCAGGTTGCTTGTTTGGCCACAAAGGGCGTATGCATTTTTTCCTGAATATATTCAGGAAAAAACGCATACGCCCTTTGTGGCCAAGGGCATCATTGTCCACGTTTTGCTGCTTTTCATGTGCTTTCAAGGCGATTCGAATCTACCTCCTGAAATCTGTTTCCTGCAATTCTGCCTTGCTTTCAAAGCCTCTTCGTTTCCTTCCCTCAATATATTTGTGGACGAGAGTTATCATTTATAACTCTGCAGGTTTGTGAATTGCAGTGCCCCTGAGCTCCATTTTTCAACTCGCTTTTTTGGGAGCTGGCCGCATAAGTGCATGATTGCTTCAGGCCCTCTTCTAGTTCTGGGGGGCAGGATGAGCCTGTGGTTAATTCTTCTTCCTGATGGGAAAATAGAGTGACCTGTGCCTGTCCCAACACCTAGAGCTAGTCTCTCATTGGTTCCCCCTCTTCCCGTTCATCCTCAGGACAAATTGCAACCTGTATGGAACAGGAGGTTAAAGGTGCTGATTCTGCAAGGAGGGAGATGGCTAATTAAGTGGCTGGAATGGCGAACCCGAGCACAAGGAGATGAGAAATGAGGTGCGTTTTAGAATCCTTTCCCGACCACACGGTGTACCATCTTCTGGGTTTCTCATGCATGTTTTCGATGTAGGAAGTTGAACTTGAACCTGGAGATTTGGGACCCATGGGATGGGTACCATGCAGTATTACTTTAAAGGGTTTGTGTTGGCTCACCCAACCTCACCGAACCTCTCAGGCTCAAGAGTGTCCACCCTTATGTCTCAATCAGCTGTGGGTCTAGATATGGTCAATCCAGGTTGCATCACAGGCCCTGAACGAATTTTGTAAGAATTTCTCTCTCTTTCACTGTCTTTGTTTCACGGGTTTTGAAAAGTAATTTATTTTTATAATGGGGTGTAGCTGCTTTTCACGGCTGTGTTTATGCCGCTTTACACCCCCTTGACTCACTTACAGAGAGATATCAATACATAGGTTTGAAGATTCTTACTAATCAGATATATTCTTGTGCGGTGAATAGGGGGTGTTGAGTCCAGTTCACTGAGCAAGGAGTAGGTCTTGTCTATTACCTATTGGGTTTATGGAACGGAATCGGAGCTAATTTGAAACCCTTGTTTTATGCATCACCCCACCTCACCTTTCCCGTTCAGCAGCCATAGTGTGTTTTCTAAACGTGTGACTCTGTTCTGTTTTGTAATTCAGTTCAAGTGTAGCGGTTTTTACATTCCCTGTATAAGTGATATCTTATGATAAGTGTCTTTTTCTGTGTGACTTATTTCACTTAGAATCGTCGTACCTAAATCCACTCATCGTGCTGCTACTAGCCTTATGACGTTGATTTCATGGCTGAATGATATTCCATTGTACATGAGGACCACAACTTCTTTATCCATTATTCTCTTTCCTAGGATATTTAAGGTGTAAAGAAGTGGGGGTTCTTGTCAACAGAGCAGCCCTAAACTTTGGGGTGCCTGTGTCTTGCTGATTTTTAGTTTTCCGAATTTATACGCCCATGAGTGGAAGTGCCCTATGCTCTCCAAGCTGTGTTCTATAGATGTTTCAGGACACACCGTACACTACTCCAGAGCGGCTGTTGGCAGTTTACATCCCGCCCATCAGCGTAGCAAGGCTCCCATTTCTCCATGGCCGGTCCTGCATTTCTGGTTTGGACACTTTTTTCCGCATGGCTATTTGCCCTCTGGGAAGCGAGACTTCTTTGGAGCGCTGATTTGCCTTTCCAGGTTGCTTGGTTGGCCAAAAAGGGCGTATGCGTTTTTTCCTGAATATATTCAGGAAAAAACGCATACGCCCTTTTTGGCCAAGGGCATCATTGTCCACGTTTTGCCGCTTTTCATGTGCTTTCAAGGCGATTCGAATCTACCTCCTGAAATCTGTTTCCTGCAATTCTGCCTTGCTTTCAAAGCCTCTTCGTTGCCTTCCCTTAATATATTTGTGGACGAGAGGTATCATTTAAAACTCTGCAGGTTTGTGAATTGCAGTGCCCCTGAGCTCCATTTTTCAACTCGCTTTTTTGGGAGCTGGCCGCATAAGTGCATGATTGCTTCAGGCCCTCTTCTAGTTCTGGGGGGCAGGATGAGCCTGTGGTTAATTCTTCTTCCTGATGGGAAAATAGAGTGACCTGTGCCTTTCCCAACACCTAGAGCTAGTCTCTCATTGGTTCCCCCTCTTCCCGTTCATCCTCAGGACAAATTGCAACCTGTACGGAACAGGAGGTTAAAGGTGCTGATTCTCCAAGGAGGGAGATGGCTAGTAAATCGGCTGGAATGGCGAACCCGAGCAAAGGAGATGAGAAATGAGGTGCGTTTTAGAAACCTTTCCCGATCACACGGTGTACCATCTTCTGGGTTTCTCATGCCTGTTTTCGACGTAGGAAGATGCCCTTGAACCTGGAGATTTGGGACCCATGGGATGGGTACCATGCAGTATTACTTGAAAGGGTCTGCGTTGGCTCACCCAACCTCACCGAACCTCTCAGCCCCAAGAGGGTCCACCCTTATGTCTCAATCAGCTGTGGGTCTAGATATGGTCAATCCAGGTTGCATCACAGCCCCTGAACGAATTTTGTAAGAATTTCTCTCTCTTTCACTGTCTTTGTTTCACGGGTTTTGAAAAGAAATTTATTTTTATAATGGGGTTTAGCTGCTTTTCACGGCTGTGTTTATTCCGCTTTACACCCCCTTGACTCACTTACAGAGAGATATCAATACATAGGTTTGAAGATTCTTACTAGTCAGATATATTCTTGTGCGGTGAATAGGGGGTGTTGAATCCAGTTAACTGAGCAAGGAGTAGGACTTGTCTATTACATATTGGGTTTAGGGAAGGGTATAGGAGCTAATTTGAAACCCTTGTTTTATGCATCACCCCACCTCACCTTTCCCGTTCAGCAGACATAGTGTTTTTTCTAAACGTGTGACTCTGTTCTGTTTTCTAATTCAGTTCAAGTGTAGCGGTTTTTACATTCCCTCTATAAGTGATATCTTAGGAAAAGTGTCTTCTTCTGTGTGCCTTATTTCACTTAGAATCGTCGTACCTAAATCCACTCATCGTGCTGCTACTAGCCTTATGACGTTGATTTCATGGCTGAGTGATATTCCATTGTACATGAGGACCCCAACTTCTTTATCCATTTTTCTCTTTCCTAGGATATTTAAGGTGTAATGAAGTGGGGTTTCTTGTCAACAGAGCAGCCCTAAACTTTGGGGTGCCAGTGTCTTGCTGATATTTAGTTTTCCCAATTTATACGCCCATGAGTGGAAGTGCCCTATGCGCTCCAAGGTATGTTTTTTAGATGTTTCAGGACACACCGTACACTTCTCCAGAGTGGCTGTTGGCAATTTACAACCCACCCATCAGCATAGCAAGGCTCCCATTTTTCCATGGCCGGTCCTGCATTTCTGGTTTGGACACTTTTTTCCGCATGGCCCTTTTGCCCGCTTTGAAGCGAGACTTCTTTGGAGCGCTAATTTGCCTTTCCAGGTTGCTTGGTTGGCCAAAAAGGGCGTATGCGTTTTTTCCTGAATATATTCAGGAAAAAACGCATACGCCCTTTTTGGCCAAGGGCATCATTGTCCACGTTTGGCCGCTTTTCATGTGCTTTCAAGGCGATTCGAATCTACCTCCTGAAATCTGTTTCCTGCAATTCTGCCTTGCTTTCAAAGCCTCTTCGTTGCCTTCCCTTAATATATTTGTGGACGAGAGTTATCATTTAAAACTCTGCAGGTTTGTGAATTGCAGTGCCCCTGAGCTCCATTTTTCCACTCGCTTTTTTGGAGCTGGCCGCAAAAGCGCAGGATTGCTTCAGGCCCTCTTCTGGTTCTGGGGGGCAGGCTGAGCTTGTGCTTAATTCTTCTTCCTAATGGGAAAATAGAGTGACCTGTGCCTGTCCCAACACCTAGAGCTAGTCTCTCATTGGTTCCCCCTCTTCCCGTTCATCCTCAGGACAAATTGCAACCTGTACGGAACAGGAGGTTAAAGGTGCTGATTCTCCAAGGAGGGAGATGGCTAGTAAATCGGCTGTAATGGCGAACCCGAGCAAAGGAGATGAGAAATGAGGTGCGTTTTAGAAACCATTCCCGATCACACGGTGTACCATCTTCTGGGTTTCTCATGCCTGTTTTCGATGTAGGAAGATGCCCTTGAACCTGGAGATTTGGGACCCATGGGATGGGTACCATGCAGTATTACTTGAAAGGGTCTGCGTTGGCCCACCCAACCTCACCGAACCTCTCAGCCCCAAGAGTGTCCACCCTTATGTCTCAATCAGCTGTGGGTCTAGATATGGTCAATCCAGGTTGCATCACAGCCCCTGAACGAATTTTGTAAGAATTTCTCTCTCTTTCACTGTCTTTGTTTCACTGGTTTTTAAAAGTAATTTATTTTTATAATGGGGTTTAGCTGCTTTTCACGGCTGTGTTTATGCCGCTTTACACCCCCTTGACTCACTTACAGAGAGATATCAATACATAGGTTTGAAGATTCTTACTAGTCAGATATATTCTTGTGTGGTGAATAGGGGGTGTTGAGTCCAGTTCACTGAAAAAGGAATAGGTCTTGTCTCTTACATATTGGGTTTATGGAACTGTATCTGAGCTAATTTGAAACCCTTGTTTTATGCATCACCCCACCTCACCTTTCCCGTTCAGCAGCCATAGTGTGTTTTCTAAACGTCTGACTCTGTTCTGTTTTGCAATTCAGTTCAAGTGTAGCGGTTTTTACATTCCCTCTATAAGTGCTATCTTATGATAAGTGTCTTTTTCTGTGTGACTTATTTCACTTAGAATCGTCGTACCTAAATCCACTCATCGTGCTGCTACTAGCCTTATGACGTTGATTTCATGGCTGAGTGATATTCCATTGTACATGAGGACCACAACTTCTTTATCCATTTTTCTCTTTCCTAGGATATTGAAGGTGTAATGAAGTGGGTGTTCTTGTCAACAGAGTAGACCTAAACTTTTGGGTGCCTGTGTCTTGCTGATTTTTAGTTTTCCCAATTTATACGTCCATGAGTGGAAGTGCCCTATGCTCTACAAGCTGTGTTTTTTATATGTTTCAGAACACACCGTACACTTCTCCAGAGTGGCTGTTGGCAGTTTACATCCCACCCATCAGCGTAGCAAGGCTCCCATTTCTCCAGGGCCGGTCCTGCATTTCTGGTTTGGACACTTTTTTCCGCATGGCCCTTTTGCCCGCTGGGAAGCGAGACTTCTTTGGAGCGCTGATTTGCCTTTCCAGGTTGCTTGGTTGGCCAAAAAGGGCGTATGCGTTTTTTCCTGAATATATTCAGGAAAAAACGCATACGCCTTTTTTGGCCAAGGGCATCATTGTCCACGTTTTGCCGCTTTTCATGTGCTTTCAAGGCGATTCGAATCTACCTCCTGAAATCTGTTTCCTGCAATTCTGCCTTGCTTTCAAAGCCTCTTCGTTGCCGTCACTCAATATATTTGTGGACGAGAGTTATCATTTATAACTCTGCAGGTTTGTGAATTGCAGTTCCCCTGAGCTCCATTTTTCAAGTCGCTTTTTCGGAGCTGGCCGCAAAAGCGCAGGGTTGCTTCAGGCCCTCTTCTGGTTCTGGGGGGCAGGCTGAGGCTGTGGTTAATTCTTCTTCCTGATGGGAAAATAGAGGGACCTGTGCCTGTCCCAACCACTAGAGCTAGTCTCTCATTGGTTCCCCCACTTCCCGTTCATGATCAGGACAATTTGCAACCTGTACGGAACAGGAGGTTAAAGGTGCTGATTCTCCAAGGAGGGAGATGGCTAGTAAAGGGGCTGGAATGGCGAACCCGAGCACAAGGAGATGAGAAATGAGGTGCGTTTTAGAAACTTTTCCCGATCACACGGTGTACCAACTTCTGGGTTTCTCATGCACGTTTTCGACGTAGGAAGATGCCCTTGAACCTGGAGATTTGGGACCCATGGGATAGGTACCATGCAGTATTACTTTAAAGGGTCTGCATTGTCTCACCCAACCTCACCAAACCTCTCAGCCCCAAGAGTGTCCACCCTTATGTCTCAATCAGCTGTGGGTCTAGATATGGTCAATCCAGGTTGCATCACAGCCCCTGAACGAATTTTGTAAGAATTTCTCTCTCTTTCACTGTCTTTGTTTCACAGGTTTTGAAAAGAAATTTATTTTGATAATGGGGTTTAGCTGCTTTTCACGGCTGTGTTTATGCCGTGTTACAGCCCCTTGACTCACTTACAGAGAGATATCAATACATAGGTTTGAAGATTCTTACTATTCAGATATATTCTTGTGCGGTGAATAGGGGGTGTTGAGTCCAGTTCACTGAGCAAGGAGTAGGTCTTGTCTATTACATATTGGGTTTATGGAAGGGTATCGGAGCTAATTTGAAACCCTTGTTTTATGCATCACCCCACCTCACCTTTCCCGTTCAGCAGCCATAGTGTGTTTTCTAAACGTGTGACTATGTTCTGTTTTGTAATTCACTTCAAGTGTAGCGGTTTTTACATTCCCTCTATAAGTGATATCTTATGATAAGTGTCTTTTTCTGTGTGACTTATTTCACTTAGAATCGTCGTACCTAAATCCACTCATCGTGCTGCTACTAGCCTTATGACGTTGATTTCTTGGCTGAGTGATATTCCATTGTACATGAGGACCCCAACTTCTTTATCCATTTTTCTCTTTCCTAGGATATTTAAGGTGTAATGAAGTGGGGGTTCTTGTCAACAGAGCAGCCCTAAACTTTGGGGTGCCTGTGTCTTGCTGATTTTTAGTTTTCCCAATTTATACGCCCATGAGTGGAAGTGCCCTATGCGCTCCAAGCTGTATTTTTTAGATGTTTCAGGACACACCGTACACTTCTCCAGAGTGACTGTTTGCAATTTACATCCCGCCCATCAGCGTAGCAAGTCTCCCATTTCTCCATGGCCGCTCCTGCATTTCTGGTTTTGAAACTTTTTTCTGCATGGCCCTTTTGACCGCTGGGATGCGAGACTTCTTTGTAGCGCTGATTTGCCTTTCCAGGTTGCTTGGTTGGCCAAAAAGGGCGTATGCGTTTTTTCCTGAATATATTCAGGAAAAAACGCATACGCCCTTTTTAGCCAAGTGCATCATTGTCCACGTTTTGCCGCTTTTCATGTGCTTTCAAGGCGATTCGAATCTACCTCCTGAAATCTGTTTCCTGCAATTCTGCCTTGCTTTCAAAGCCTCTTCGTTGCCTTCCCTTAATATATTTGTGGACGAGAGTTATCATTTAAAACACTGCAGGTTTGTTAATTGCAGTGCCCCTGAGCTCCATTTTTCAACTCGCTTTTTTGGGAGCTGGCCGCCAAAGCGCAGGATTGCTTCAGGCCCTCTTCTGGTTCTGGGGGGCAGGCTGAGCTTGTGCTTAATTCTTCTTCCTGATGGGAAAATAGAGTGACCTGTGCCTGTCCCAACACCTAGAGCTAGTCTCTCTTTGGTTCCCCCTCTTCCCGTTCATCCTCAGGACAAATTGCAAACTCTACGGTACAGGAGTTTAAAGGTGCTGATTCTCCAAGGAGGGAGAAGGCTAGTAAAGGGGCTGCAATGGCGAACCCGAGCACAAGGAGATGAGAAATGAGGTGCGTTTTAGAAACCTTTCCCGATCACACGGTGTGCCATCTTCTGTGTTGCTCATGCATGTTTTCGATGTAGGAAGATGCCCTTGAGCCATGGAGATTTGGGACCCATGGGACGGGTACCATGCAGTATTACTTGAAAGGGTCTGCGTTGGCTCACCCAACCTCACCAAACCTCTCAGCCCCAAGAGTGTCCACCCTTATGTCTCAATCGGCTGTGGGTCTAGATATGGTCAATGCAGGTTGCATCACAGCCCTTGAACGAATTTTGTAAGAATTTCTCTCTCTTTCACTGTCTTTGTTTCACGGGTTTTGAAAAGTAATTTATTTTTATAATGGGGTTTAGCTGCTTTTCACGGCTGTGTTTATGCCGCTTTACACCCCCTTGACTCACTTACAGAGAGATATCAATAGATAGGTTTGAAGATTCTTACTAGTCAGATATATTCTTGTGCGGTGAATAGAGGGTGTTGAGTCCAGTTCACTGAGCAAGGAGTAGGTCTTGTCTATTACATATTGGGTTTATGGAACGGTATCGGAGCTAATTTGAAACCCTTGTTTTATGCATCACCCCACCTCACCTTTCCCGTTCAGCAGCCATAGTTTGTTTTCTAAACGTGTGACTATGTTCTGTTTTGTAATTCACTTCAACTGTAGCGGTTTTTACATTCCCTCTCTAAGTGCTATCTTATGATAAGTGTCTTTTTCTGTGTGACTTATTTCACTTAGAATCGTCGTACCTAAATCCACTCATCGTGCTGCTTACTAGCCTTATGACGTTGATTTCATGGCTGAGTGATATTCCATTGTACATGAGGACCCCAACTTCTTTATCCATTTTTCTCTTTCCTAGGATATTTAAGGTGTAATGAAGTGGGGGTTCTTGTCAACAGAGCAGCCCTAAACTTTGGGGTGCCTGTGTCTTGCTGATTTTTAGTTTTCCCAATTTATACGCCCATGAGTGGAAGTGCCCTATGCGCTCCAAGCTGTGTTTTTTAGATGTTTCAGGACACACCGTACACTTCTCCAGAGTGACTGTTTGCAATTTACATCCCGCCCATCAGCGTAGCAAGTCTCCCATTTCTCCATGGCCGCTCCTGCATTTCTGGTTTTGAAACTTTTTTCTGCATGGCCCTTTTGCCCGCTGGGAAGCCAGACTTCTTTGTAGCGCTGATTTGCCTTTCCAGGTTGCTTGGTTGGCCAAAAAGGGCGTATGGGTTTTTTCCTGAATATATTCAGGAAAAAACGCATACGCCCTTTTTGGCCAAGGGCATCATTGTCCACGTTTTGCCGCTTTTCATGTGCTTTCAAGGCGATTCGAATCTACCTCCTGAAATCTGTTTCCTGCAATTCTGCCTTGCTTTCAAATCCTCTTCGTTGCCTTCCCTCAATATATTTGTGGAGGAGAGTTATGATTTATAACTCTGCAGGTTTGTGAATTACAGTGCCCCTGAGCTCCATTTTTCAACTCGCTTTTTTGGGAGCTGGCCGCATAAGTGCAGGATTGCTTCAGGCCCTCTTCTAGTTCTGGGGGGCAGGATGAGCCTGTGGTTAATTCTTCTTCCTGTTGGGAAACTAGAGTGACCTGTGCCTGTCCCAACACCTAGAGCTAGTCTCTCATTGGTTCCCCCTCTTCCCGTTCAACCTCAGGACAAATTGCAACCTGTATGGAACAGGAGGTTAAAGGTGCTGATTCTCCAAGGAGGGAGATGGCTAGTAAAGCGGCTGGAATGGCGAACCCGAGCACAAGGAAATGAGAAATGAGTTGCATTTTAGAAACCTTTCCCGATCACACGGTGTACCATCTTCTGGGTTTCTCATGCATGTTTTCGAGGTAGGAAGTTGCCCTTGGACCTGGAGATTTGGGACCCATGGGATGGGTACCATGCAGTATTACTTTAAAGGGTCTGCGTTGGCTCACCCAACCTCACCAAACCTCTCAGCCCCAAGAGTGTCCACCCTTATGTCTCAATCAGCTGTGGGTCTAGATATGGTCAATCCAGGTTGCATCACAGCCCCTGAACGAATTTTGTAAGAATTTCTCTCTCTTTCACTGTCTTTGTTTCACGGGTTTTGAAAAGTAATTTATTTTTATAATGGGGTGTAGCTGCTTTTCACGGCTGTGTTTAGGCCGCTTTACACCCCCTTGACTCACTTACCGAGAGATATCAATACATAGGTTTGAAGATTCTTACTAGTCAGATATATTCTTGTGCGGTGAATAGGGGGTGTTGAATCCAGTTAACTGAGCAAGGAGTAGGACTTGTCTATTACATATTGGGTTTAGGGAAGGGTATAGGAGCTAATTTGAAACCCTTGTTTTATGCATCACCCCACCTCACCTTTCCCGTTCAGCAGACATAGTGTTTTTTCTAAACGTGTGACTCTGTTCTGTTTTCTAATTCAGTTCAAGTGTAGCGGTTTTTACATTCCCTCTATAAGTGATATCTTAGGAAAAGTGTCTTCTTCTGTGTGCCTTATTTCACTTAGAATCGTCGTACCTAAATCCACTCATCGTGCTGCTACTAGCCTTATGACGTTGATTTCATGGCTGAGTGATATTCCATTGTACATGAGGACCCCAACTTCTTTATCCATTTTTCTCTTTCCTAGGATATTTAAGGTGTAATGAAGTGGGGTTTCTTGTCAACAGAGCAGCCCTAAACTTTGGGGTGCCAGTGTCTTGCTGATATTTAGTTTTCCCAATTTATACGCCCATGAGTGGAAGTGCCCTATGCGCTCCAAGGTATGTTTTTTAGATGTTTCAGGACACACCGTACACTTCTCCAGAGTGGCTGTTGGCAATTTACAACCCACCCATCAGCATAGCAAGGCTCCCATTTTTCCATGGCCGGTCCTGCATTTCTGGTTTGGACACTTTTTTCCGCATGGCCCTTTTGCCCGCTTTGAAGCGAGACTTCTTTGGAGCGCTAATTTGCCTTTCCAGGTTGCTTGGTTGGCCAAAAAGGGCGTATGCGTTTTTTCCTGAATATATTCAGGAAAAAACGCATACGCCCTTTTTGGCCAAGGGCATCATTGTCCACGTTTGGCCGCTTTTCATGTGCTTTCAAGGCGATTCGAATCTACCTCCTGAAATCTGTTTCCTGCAATTCTGCCTTGCTTTCAAAGCCTCTTCGTTGCCTTCCCTTAATATATTTGTGGACGAGAGTTATCATTTAAAACTCTGCAGGTTTGTGAATTGCAGTGCCCCTGAGCTCCATTTTTCCACTCGCTTTTTTGGAGCTGGCCGCAAAAGCGCAGGATTGCTTCAGGCCCTCTTCTGGTTCTGGGGGGCAGGCTGAGCTTGTGCTTAATTCTTCTTCCTGATGGGAAAATAGAGTGACCTGTGCCTGTCCCAACACCTAGAGCTAGTCTCTCATTGGTTCCCCCTCTTCCCGTTCATCCTCAGGACAAATTGCAACCTGTACGGAACAGGAGGTTAAAGGTGCTGATTCTCCAAGGAGGGAGATGGCTAGTAAATCGGCTGGAATGGCGAACCCGAGCAAAGGAGATGAGAAATGAGGTGCGTTTTAGAAACCTTTCCCGATCACACGGTGTACCATCTTCTGGGTTTCTCATGCCTGTTTTCGATGTAGGAAGATGCCCTTGAACCTGGAGATTTGGGACCCATGGGATGGGTACCATGCAGTATTACTTGAAAGGGTCTGCGTTGGCTCACCCAACCTCACCGAACCTCTCAGCCCCAAGAGTGTCCACCCTTATGTCTCAATCAGCTGTGGGTCTAGATATGGTCAATCCAGGTTGCATCACAGCCCCTGAACGAATTTTGTAAGAATTTCTCTCTCTTTCACTGTCTTTGTTTCACTGGTTTTTAAAAGTAATTTATTTTTATAATGGGGTTTAGCTGCTTTTCACGGCTGTGTTTATGCCGCTTTACACCCCCTTGACTCACTTACAGAGAGATATCAATACATAGGTTTGAAGATTCTTACTAGTCAGATATATTCTTGTGCGGTGAATAGGGGGTGTTGAGTCCAGTTCACTGAAAAAGGAATAGGTCTTGTCTCTTACATATTGGGTTTATGGAACTGTATCTGAGCTAATTTGAAACCCTTGTTTTATGCATCACCCCACCTCACCTTTCCCGTTCAGCAGCCATAGTGTGTTTTCTAAACGTCTGACTCTGTTCTGTTTTGTAATTCAGTTCAAGTGTAGCGGTTTTTACATTCCCTCTATAAGTGATATCTTATGATAAGTGTCTTTTTCTGTGTGACTTATTTCACTTAGAATCGTCGTACCTAAATCCACTCATCGTGCTGCTACTAGCCTTATGTCGTTGATTTCATGGCTGAGTGATATTCCATTGTACATGAGGACCACAACTTCTTTATCCATTTTTCTCTTTCCTAGGATATTGAAGGTGTAATGAAGTGGGTGTTCTTGTCAACAGAGTAGACCTAAACTTTTGGGTGCCTGTGTCTTGCTGATTTTTAGTTTTCCCAATTTATACGTCCATGAGTGGAAGTGCCCTATGCTCTACAAGCTGTGTTTTTTATATGTTTCAGAACACACCGTACACCTCTCCAGAGTGGCTGTTGGCAGTTTACATCCCACCCATCAGCGTAGCAAGGCTCCCATTTCTCCAGGGCCGGTCCTGCATTTCTGGTTTGGACACTTTTTTCCGCATGGCCCTTTTGCCCGCTGGGAAGCGAGACTTCTTTGGAGCGCTGATTTGCCTTTCCAGGTTGCTTGGTTGGCCAAAAAGGGCGTATGCGTTTTTTCCTGAATATATTCAGGAAAAAACGCATACGCCCTTTTTGGCCAAGGGCATCATTGTCCACGTTTTGCCGCTTTTCATGTGCTTTCAAGGCGATTCGAATCTACCTCCTGAAATCTGTTTCCTGCAATTCTGCCTTGCTTTCAAAGCCTCTTCGTTGCCGTCACTCAATATATTTGTGGACGAGAGTTATCATTTATAACTCTGCAGGTTTGTGAATTGCAGTTACCCTGAGCTCCATTTTTCAAGTCCCTTTTTGGGAGCTGGCCGCAAAAGCGCAGGGTTTGCTTCAGGCCCTCTTCTGGTTCTGGGGGGCAGGCTGAGGCTGTGGTTAATTCTTCTTCCTGATGGGAAAATAGAGGGACCTGTGCCTGTCCCAACCACTAGAGCTAGTCTCTCATTGGTTCCCCCACTTCCCGTTCATGATCAGGACAATTTGCAACCTGTACGGAACAGGAGGTTAAAGGTGCTGATTCTCCAAGGAGGGAGATGGCTAGTAAAGGGGCTAGAATGGCGAACCCGAGCACAAGGAGATGAGAAATGAGGTGCGTTTTAGAAACCTTTCCCGATCACACGGTGTACCATCTTCTGGGTTTCTCATGCACGTTTTCGACGTAGGAAGATGCCCTTGAACCTGGAGATTTGGGACCCATGGGATAGGTACCATGCAGTATTACTTTAAAGGGTCTGCATTGTCTCACCCAACCTCACCAAACCTCTCAGCCCCAAGAGTGTCCACCCTTATGTCTCAATCAGCTGTGGGTCTAGATATGGTCAATCCAGGTTGCATCACAGCCCCTGAACGAATTTTGTAAGAATTTCTCTCTCTTTCACTGTCTTTGTTTCACAGGTTTTGAAAAGAAATTTATTTTTATAATGGGGTTTAGCTGCTTTTCACGGCTGTGTTTATGCCGTGTTACAGCCCCTTGACTCACTTACAGAGAGATATCAATACATAGGTTTGAAGATTCTTACTAGTCAGATATATTCTTGTGCGGTGAATAGGGGGTGTTGAGTCCAGTTCACTGAGCAAGGAGTAGGTCTTGTCTATTACATATTGGGTTTATGGAACGGTATCGGAGCTAATTTGAAACCCTTGTTTTATGCATCACCCTCCTCACCTTTCCCGTTCAGCAGCCATAGTTTGTTTTCTAAACGTGTGACTATGTTCTGTTTTGTAATTCACTTCAACTGTAGCGGTTTTTACATTCCCTCTATAAGTGCTATCTTATGATAAGTGTCTTTTTCTGTGTGACTTATTTCACTTAGAATCGTCGTACCTAAATCCACTCATCGTGCTGCTACTAGCCTTATGACGTTGATTTCATGGCTGAGTGATATTCCATTGTACATGAGGACCCCAACTTCTTTATCCATTTTTCTCTTTCCTAGGATATTTAAGGTGTAATGAAGTGGGGGTTCTTGTCAACAGAGCAGCCCTAAACTTTGGGGTGCCTGTGTCTTGCTGATTTTTAGTTTTCCCAATTTATACGCCCATGAGTGGAAGTGCCCTATGCGCTCCAAGCTGTGTTTTTTAGATGTTTCAGGACACACCGTACACTTCTCCAGAGTGACTGTTTGCAATTTACATCCCGCCCATCAGCGTAGCAAGTCTCCCATTTCTCCATGGCCGCTCCTGCATTTCTGGTTTTGAAACTTTTTCTGCATGGCCCTTTTGACCGCTGGGATGAGAGACTTCTTTGTAGCGCTGATTTGCCTTTCCAGGTTGCTTGGTTGGCCAAAAAGGGCGTATGCGTTTTTTCCTGAATATATTCAGGAAAAAACGCATACGCCCTTTTTAGCCAAGTGCATCATTGTCCACGTTTTGCCGCTTTTCATGTGCTTTCAAGGCGATTCGAATCTACCTCCTGAAATCTGTTTCCTGCAATTCTGCCTTGCTTTCAAAGCCTCTTCGTTGCCTTCCCTTAATATATTTGTGGACGAGAGTTATCATTTAAAACACTGCAGGTTTGTTAATTGCAGTGCCCCTGAGCTCCATTTTTCAACTCGCTTTTTTGGGAGCTGGCCGCAAAAGCGCAGGATTGCTTCAGGCCCTCTTCTGGTTCTGGGGGGCAGGCTGAGCTTGTGCTTAATTCTTCTTCCTGATGGGAAAATAGAGTGACCTGTGCCTGTCCCAACACCTAGAGCTAGTCTCTCTTTGGTTCCCCCTCTTCCCGTTCATCCTCAGGACAAATTGCAAACTCTACGGAACAGGAGTTTAAAGGTGCTGATTCTCCAAGGAGGGAGAAGGCTAGTAAAGGGGCTGCAATGGCGAACCCGAGCACAAGGAGATGAGAAATGAGGTGCGTTTTAGAAACCTTTCCCGATCACACGGTGTGCCATCTTCTGTGTTGCTCATGCCTGTTTTCGATGTAGGAAGATGCCCTTGAACCTGGAGATTTGGGACCCATGGGACGGGTACCATGCAGTATTACTTGAAAGGGTCTGCGTTGGCTCACCCAACCTCACCAAACCTCTCAGCCCCAAGAGTGTCCACCCTTATGTCTCAATCGGCTGTGGGTCTAGATATGGTCAATGCAGGTTGCATCACAGCCCTTGAACGAATTTTGTAAGAATTTCTCTCTCTTTCACTGTCTTTGTTTCACGGGTTTTGAAAAGTAATTTATTTTTATAATGGGGTTTAGCTGCTTTTCACGGCTGTGTTTATGCCGCTTTACACCCCCTTGACTCACTTACAGAGAGATATCAATAGATAGGTTTGAAGATTCTTACTAGTCAGATATATTCTTGTGCGGTGAATAGAGGGTGTTGAGTCCAGTTCACTGAGCAAGGAGTAGGTCTTGTCTATTACATATTGGGTTTATGGAACGGTATCGGAGCTAATTTGAAACCCTTGTTTTATGCATCACCCCACCTCACCTTTCCCGTTCAGCAGCCATAGTTTGTTTTCTAAACGTGTGACTATGTTCTGTTTTGTAATTCACTTCAAATGTAGCGGTTTTTACATTCCCTCTCTAAGTGCTATCTTATGATAAGTGTCTTTTTCTGTGTGACTTATTTCACTTAGAATCGTCGTACCTAAATCCACTCATCGTGCTGCTACTAGCCTTATGACGTTGATTTCATGGCTGAGTGATATTCCATTGTACATGAGGACCCCAACTTCTTTATCCATTTTTCTCTTTCCTAGGATATTTAAGGTGTAATGAAGTGGGGGTTCTTGTCAACAGAGCAGCCCTAAACTTTGGGGTGCCTGTGTCTTGCTGATTTTTAGTTTTCCCAATTTATACGCCCATGAGTGGAAGTGCCCTATGCGCTCCAAGCTGTGTTTTTTAGATGTTTCAGGACACACCGTACACTTCTCCAGAGTGACTGTTTGCAATTTACATCCCGCCCATCAGCGTAGCAAGTCTCCCATTTCTCCATGGCCGCTCCTGCATTTCTGGTTTTGAAACTTTTTTCTGCATGGCCCTTTTGCCCACTGGGAAGCCAGACTTCTTTGTAGCGCTGATTTGCCTTTCCAGGTTGCTTGGTTGGCCAAAAAGGGCGTATGCGTTTTTTCCTGAATATATTCAGGAAAAAACGCATACGCCCTTTTTGGCCAAGGGCATCATTGTCCACGTTTTGCCGCTTTTCATGTGCTTTCAAGGCGATTCGAATCTACCTCCTGAAATCTGTTTCCTGCAATTCTGCCTTGCTTTCAAATCCTCTTCGTTGCCTTCCCTCAATATATTTGTGGAGGAGAGTTATGATTTATAACTCTGCAGGTTTGTGAATTACAGTGCCCCTGAGCTCCATTTTTCAACTCGCTTTTTTGGGAGCTGGCCGCATAAGTGCAGGATTGCTTCAGGCCCTCTTCTAGTTCTGGGGGGCAGGATGAGCCTGTGGTTAATTCTTCTTCCTGTTGGGAAACTAGAGTGACCTGTGCCTGTCCCAACACCTAGAGCTAGTCTCTCATTGGTTCCCCCTCTTCCCGTTCAACCTCAGGACAAATTGCAACCTGTATGGAACAGGAGGTTAAAGGTGCTGATTCTCCAAGGAGGGAGATGGCTAGTAAAGCGGCTGGAATGGCGAACCCGAGCACAAGGAAATGAGAAATGAGGTGCGTTTTAGAAACCTTTCCCGATCACACGGTGTACCATCTTCTGGGTTTCTCATGCATGTTTTCGAGGTAGGAAGTTGCCCTTGGACCTGGAGATTTGGGACCCATGGGATGGGTACCATGCAGTATTACTTTAAAGGGTCTGCGTTGGCTCACCCAACCTCACCAAACCTCTCAGCCCCAAGAGTGTCCACCCTTATGTCTCAATCAGCTGTGGGTCTAGATATGGTCAATCCAGGTTGCATCACAGCCCCTGAACGAATTTTGTAAGAATTTCTCTCTCTTTCACTGTCTTTGTTTCACGGGTTTTGAAAAGTAATTTATTTTTATAATGGGGTGTAGCTGCTTTTCACGGCTGTGTTTAGGCCGCTTTACACCCCCTTGACTCACTTACCGAGAGATATCAATACATAGGTTTGAAGATTCTTACTAGTCAGATATATTCTTGTGCGGTGAATAGGGGGTGTTGAATCCAGTTAACTGAGCAAGGAGTAGGACTTGTCTATTACATATTGGGTTTAGGGAAGGGTATAGGAGCTAATTTGAAACCCTTGTTTTATGCATCACCCCACCTCACCTTTCCCGTTCAGCAGACATAGTGTTTTTTCTAAACGTGTGACTCTGTTCTGTTTTCTAATTCAGTTCAAGTGTAGCGGTTTTTACATTCCCTCTATAAGTGATATCTTAGGAAAAGTGTCTTCTTCTGTGTGCCTTATTTCACTTAGAATCGTCGTACCTAAATCCACTCATCGTGCTGCTACTAGCCTTATGACATTGATTTCATGGCTGAGTGATATTCCATTGTACATGAGGACCCCAACTTCTTTATCCATTTTTCTCTTTCCTAGGATATTTAAGGTGTAATGAAGTGGGGTTTCTTGTCAACAGAGCAGCCCTAAACTTTGGGGTGCCAGTGTCTTGCTGATATTTAGTTTTCCCAATTTATACGCCCATGAGTGGAAGTGCCCTATGCGCTCCAAGGTATGTTTTTTAGATGTTTCAGGACACACCGTACACTTCTCCAGAGTGGCTGTTGGCAATTTACAACCCACCCATCAGCATAGCAAGGCTCCCATTTTTCCATGGCCGGTCCTGCATTTCTGGTTTGGACACTTTTTTCCGCATGGCCCTTTTGCCCGCTTTGAAGCGAGACTTCTTTGGAGCGCTAATTTGCTTTTCCAGGTTGCTTGGTTGGCCAAAAAGGGCGTATGCGTTTTTTCCTGAATATATTCAGGAAAAAACGCATACGCCCTTTTTGGCCAAGGGCATCATTGTCCACGTTTGGCCGCTTTTCATGTGCTTTCAAGGCGATTCGAATCTACCTCCTGAAATCTGTTTCCTGCAATTCTGCCTTGCTTTCAAAGCCTCTTCGTTGCCTTCCCTTAATATATTTGTGGACGAGAGTTATCATTTAAAACTCTGCAGGTTTGTGAATTGCAGTGCCCCTGAGCTCCATTTTTCCACTCGCTTTTTTGGAGCTGGCCGCAAAAGCGCAGGATTGCTTCAGGCCCTCTTCTGGTTCTGGGGGGCAGGCTGAGCTTGTGCTTAATTCTTCTTCCTGATGGGAAAATAGAGTGACCTGTGCCTGTCCCAACACCTAGAGCTAGTCTCTCATTGGTTCCCCCTCTTCCCCTTCATCCTCAGGACAAATTGCAACCTGTACGGAACAGGAGGTTAAAGGTGCTGATTCTCCAAGGAGGGAGATGGCTAGTAAATCGGCTGGAATGGCGAACCCGAGCAAAGGAGATGAGAAATGAGGTGCGTTTTAGAAACCTTTCCCGATCACACGGTGTACCATCTTCTGGGTTTCTCATGCCTGTTTTCGATGTAGGAAGATGCCCTTGAACCTGGAGATTTGGGACCCATGGGATGGGTACCATGCAGTATTACTTGAAAGGGTCTGCGTTGGCTCACCCAACCTCACCGAACCTCTCAGCCCCAAGAGTGTCCACCCTTATGTCTCAATCAGCTGTGGGTCTAGATATGGTCAATCCAGGTTGCATCACAGCCCCTGAACGAATTTTGTAAGAATTTCTCTCTCTTTCACTGTCTTTGTTTCACTGGTTTTTAAAAGTAATTTATTTTTATAATGGGGTTTAGCTGCTTTTCACGGCTGTGTTTATGCCGCTTTACACCCCCTTGACTCACTTACAGAGAGATATCAATACATAGGTTTGAAGATTCTTACTAGTCAGATATATTCTTGTGCGGTGAATAGGGGGTGTTGAGTCCAGTTCACTGAAAAAGGAATAGGTCTTGTCTCTTACATATTGGGTTTATGGAACTGTATCTGAGCTAATTTGAAACCCTTGTTTTATGCATCACCCCACCTCACCTTTCCCGTTCAGCAGCCATAGTGTGTTTTCTAAACGTCTGACTCTGTTCTGTTTTGTAATTCAGTTCAAGTGTAGCGGTTTTTACATTCCCTCTATAAGTGATATCTTATGATAAGTGTCTTTTTCTGTGTGACTTATTTCACTTAGAATCGTCGTACCTAAATCCACTCATCGTGCTGCTACTAGCCTTATGTCGTTGATTTCATGGCTGAGTGATATTCCATTGTACATGAGGACCACAACTTCTTTATCCATTTTTCTCTTTCCTAGGATATTGAAGGTGTAATGAAGTGGGTGTTCTTGTCAACAGAGTAGACCTAAACTTTTGGGTGCCTGTGTCTTGCTGATTTTTAGTTTTCCCAATTTATACGTCCATGAGTGGAAGTGCCCTATGCTCTACAAGCTGTGTTTTTTATATGTTTCAGAACACACCGTACACCTCTCCAGAGTGGCTGTTGGCAGTTTACATCCCACCCATCAGCGTAGCAAGGCTCCCATTTCTCCAGGGCCGGTCCTGCATTTCTGGTTTGGACACTTTTTTCCGCATGGCCCTTTTGCCCGCTGGGAAGCGAGACTTCTTTGGAGCGCTGATTTGCCTTTCCAGGTTGCTTGGTTGGCCAAAAAGGGCGTATGCGTTTTTTCCTGAATATATTCAGGAAAAAACGCATACGCCCTTTTTGGCCAAGGGCATCATTGTCCACGTTTTGCCGCTTTTCATGTGCTTTCAAGGCGATTCGAATCTACCTCCTGAAATCTGTTTCCTGCAATTCTGCCTTGCTTTCAAAGCCTCTTCGTTGCCGTCACTCAATATATTTGTGGACGAGAGTTATCATTTATAACTCTGCAGGTTTGTGAATTGCAGTTACCCTGAGCTCCATTTTTCAAGTCCCTTTTTGGGAGCTGGCCGCAAAAGCGCAGGGTTGCTTCAGGCCCTCTTCTGGTTCTGGGGGGCAGGCTGAGGCTGTGGTTAATTCTTCTTCCTGATGGGAAAATAGAGGGACCTGTGCCTGTCCCAACCACTAGAGCTAGTCTCTCATTGGTTCCCCCACTTCCCGTTCATGATCAGGACAATTTGTAACCTGTACGGAACAGGAGGTTAAAGGTGCTGATTCTCCAAGGAGGGAGATGGCTAGTAAAGGGGCTAGAATGGCGAACCCGAGCACAAGGAGATGAGAAATGAGGTGCGTTTTAGAAACCTTTCCCGATCACACGGTGTACCATCTTCTGGGTTTCTCATGCACGTTTTCGACGTAGGAAGATGCCCTTGAACCTGGAGATTTGGGACCCATGGGATAGGTACCATGCAGTATTACTTTAAAGGGTCTGCATTGTCTCACCCAACCTCACCAAACCTCTCAGCCCCAAGAGTGTCCACCCTTATGTCTCAATCAGCTGTGGGTCTAGATATGGTCAATCCAGGTTGCATCACAGCCCCTGAACGAATTTTGTAAGAATTTCTCTCTCTTTCACTGTCTTTGTTTCACAGGTTTTGAAAAGAAATTTATTTTTATAATGGGGTTTAGCTGCTTTTCACGGCTGTGTTTATGCCGTGTTACAGCCCCTTGACTCACTTACAGAGAGATATCAATACATAGGTTTGAAGATTCTTACTATTCAGATATATTCTTGTGCGGTGAATAGGGGGTGTTGAGTCCAGTTCACTGAGCAAGGAGTAGGTCTTGTCTATTACATATTGGGTTTATGGAAGGGTATCGGAGCTAATTTGAAACCCTTGTTTTATGCATCACCCCACCTCACCTTTCCCGTTCAGCAGCCATAGTGTGTTTTCTAAACGTGTGACTATGTTCTGTTTTGTAATTCACTTCAAGTGTAGCGGTTTTTACATTCCCTCTATAAGTGATATCTTATGATAAGTGTCTTTTTCTGTGTGACTTATTTCTCTTAGAATCGTCGTACCTAAATCCATTCATCGTGCTGCTACTAGCCTTATGACGTTGATTTCTTGGCTGAGTGATATTCCATTGTACATGAGGACCCCAACTTCTTTATCCATTTTTCTCTTTCCTAGGATATTTAAGGTGTAATGAAGTGGGGGTTCTTGTCAACAGAGCAGCCCTAAACTTTGGGGTGCCTGTGTCTTGCTGATTTTTAGTTTTCCCAATTTATAGGCCCATGAGTGGAAGTGCCCTATGCGCTCCAAGCTGTGTTTTTTAGATGTTTCAGGACACACCGTACACTTCTCCAGAGTGACTGTTTGCAATTTACATCCCGCCCATCAGCGTAGCAAGTCTCCCATTTCTCCATGGCCGCTCCTGCATTTCTGGTTTTGAAACTTTTTTCTGCATGGCCCTTTTGACCGCTGGGATGCGAGACTTCTTTGTAGCGCTGATTTGCCTTTCCAGGTTGCTTGGTTGGCCAAAAAGGGCGTATGCGTTTTTTCCTGAATATATTCAGGAAAAAACGCATACGCCCTTTTTAGCCAAGTGCATCATTGTCCACGTTTTGCCGCTTTTCATGTGCTTTCAAGGCGATTCGAATCTACCTCCTGAAATCTGTTTCCTGCAATTCTGCCTTGCTTTCAAAGCCTCTTCGTTGCCTTCCCTTAATATATTTGTGGACGAGAGTTATCATTTAAAACACTGCAGGTTTGTTAATTGCAGTGCCCCTGAGCTCCATTTTTCAACTCGCTTTTTTGGGAGCTGGCCGCCAAAGCGCAGGATTGCTTCAGGCCCTCTTCTGGTTCTGGGGGGCAGGCTGAGCTTGTGCTTAATTCTTCTTCCTGATGGGAAAATAGAGTGACCTGTGCCTGTCCCAACACCTAGAGCTAGTCTCTGTTTGGTTCCCCCTCTTCCCGTTCATCCTCAGGACAAATTGCAAACTCTACGGTACAGGAGTTTAAAGGTGCTGATTCTCCAAGGAGGGAGAAGGCTAGTAAAGGGGCTGCAATGGCGAACCCGAGCACAAGGAGATGAGAAATGAGGTGCGTTTTAGAAACCTTTCCCGATCACACGGTGTGCCATCTTCTGTGTTGCTCATGCATGTTTTCGATGTAGGAAGATGCCCTTGAGCCATGGAGATTTGGGACCCATGGGACGGGTACCATGCAGTATTACTTGAAAGGGTCTGCGTTGGCTCACCCAACCTCACCAAACCTCTCAGCCCCAAGAGTGTCCACCCTTATGTCTCAATCGGCTGTGGGTCTAGATATGGTCAATCCAGGTTGCATCACAGCCCTTGAACGAATTTTGTAAGAATTTCTCTCTCTTTCACTGTCTTTGTTTCACGGGTTTTGAAAAGTAATTTATTTTTATAATGGGGTTTAGCTGCTTTTCACGGCTGTGTTTATGCCGCTTTACACCCCCTTGACTCACTTACAGAGAGATATCAATAGATAGGTTTGAAGATTCTTACTAGTCAGATATATTCTTGTGCGGTGAATAGGGGGTGTTGAGTCCAGTTCACTGAGCAAGGAGTAGGTCTTGTCTATTACATACTGGGTTTATGGAACGGTATCGGAGCTAATTTGAAACCCTTGTTTTATGCATCACCCTCCTCACCTTTCCCGTTCAGCAGCCATAGTTTGTTTTCTAAACGTGTGACTATGTTCTGTTTTGTAATTCACTTCAACTGTAGCAGTTTTTACATTCCCTCTATAAGTGCTATCTTATGATAAGTGTCTTTTTCTGTGTGACTTATTTCACTTAGAATCGTCGTACCTAAATCCACTCATCGTGCTGCTACTAGCCTTATGACGTTGATTTCATGGCTGAGTGATATTCCATTGTACATGAGGACCCCAACTTCTTTATCCATTTTTCTCTTTCCTAGGATATTTAAGATGTAATGAAGTGGTGGTTCTTGTCAACAGAGCAGCCCTAAACTTTGGAGTGCCTGTGTCTTTCTGATTTTTAGTTTTCCCAATTTATACGCCCATGAGTGGAAGTGCCCTATGCTCTCCAAGCTGTGTTTTTTAGGTGTTTCAGGACACACCGTACACTTCTCCAGAGTGGCTGTTGGCAATTTACATCCCGCCCATCAGCGTAGCAAGGCTCCCATTTCTCTATGGCCGGTCCTGCATTTCTGGTTTGGACACTTTTTTCCGCATGGCCCTTTTGCCCGCTGGGAAGCGAGACTACTTTGGAGCGCTGATTTGCCTTTCCCGGTTGCTTGGTTGGCCAAAAAGTGCGTATGCGTTTTTTCCTGAATATATTCAGGAAAAAACGCATACGCCCTTTTTGGCCAAGGGCATCATTGTCCACGTTTTGCCGCTTTTCATGTGCTTTCAAGGCGATTCGAATCTACCTCCTGAAATCTGTTTCCTGCAATTCTGCCTTGCTTTCAATGCCTCTTCGTTGCCTTCCCTCAATATATTTGTGGACGAGAGTTATCGTTTATAACTCTGCAGGTTTGTTTATTGCAGTGCCCCTGAGCTCCATTTTTCCAGTCACTTTTTTGGGAGCTGGCCGCAAAAGTGCAGGATTGCTTCAGGCCCTCTTCTGGTTCTGGGGGGCAGGCTGAGCTTCTGGTTAATTCTTCTTCCTGATGGGAAAATAGAGTGACCTGTGCCTGTCCCAACCCCTAGAGCTAGTCTCTCATTGGTTCCCCTCTTGCCGTTCATCCTCAGGACAAATTGCAACCTCTATGGAACAGGAGATTAAAGGTGCTGATTCTCCAAGGAGGGAGATGGCTAGTAAAGCGGCTGGAATGGCGAACCCGAGCACAAGGAGATGAGAAATGAGGGGCGTTTTAGAAACCTTTCCCGATCACACGGTGTACCATCTTCTGGGTTTCTCATGCATGTTTTCGACGTAGGAAGATGCCCTTGAACCTGGAGATTTGGGACCCATGGGATGGGTACCATGCAGTATTACTTTAAAGGGTCTGCGTTGGCTCACGCAACCTCACCAAAACTCTCAGCCCCAAGAGTGTCCACCCTTATGTCTCAATCAGCTGTGGGTCTAGATATGGTCAATCCAGGTTGCATCACAGCCCCTGAACGAATTTTGTAAGAATTTCTCTCTCTTTCACTGTCTTTGTTTCACGGGTTTTGAAAAGTAATTTATTTCTATAATGGGGTTTAGCTGCTTTTCACGGCTGTGTTTAGGCCGCTTTACACCCAATTGACTCACTTACAGAGAGATATCAATACATAGGTTTGAAGATTCTTACTAGTCAGATATATTCTTGTGCGGTGAATAGGGGGTGTTGAGGCCATTTCACTGAGCAAGGAGTAGGTCTTGTCTACTACATATTGGGTTTATGGAACGGTATCTGAGCTAATTTGAAACCCTTGATTTATGCATCACCCCACCTCACCTTTCCCGTTCAGCAGCCATAGTGTGTTTTCTAAACGTTTGACTCTGTTCTGTTTTGTAATTCAGTTCAAGTGTAGCGGTTTTTACATTCCCTCTATAAGTGATATCTTATGATAAGTGTCTTTTTCTGTGTGACTTATTTCATTTAGAATCGTCGTATCTAAATCCACTCATCGTGCTGCTACTAGCCTTATGACGTGGATTTCATGGCTGAGTGATATTCCATTGTACATGAGGACCACAACTTCTTTATCCACTTTTCTCTTTCCTAGGATATTTAAGGTGTAATGAAGTGAGGGTTCTTGTCAACAGAGCAGCCCTAAACTTTGGGGTGCCTGTGTCTTGCTGATTTTTAGTTTTCCCAATTTATACGCCCATGAGTGGAAGTGCCCTATGCTCTGGAAGCTGTGTTTTTTAGATGTTTCAGGACACACCGTACACTTCTCCAGAGTGGCTGTTGGCAATTTACATCCCGCCCATCAGCGTAGCAAGGCTCCCATTTCTCCATGGCCGGTCCTGCATTTCTGGTTTGGACACTTTTTTCCGCATGGCCCTTTTGCCCGCTGGGAAGCGAGAGTTCTTTGGAGCGCTGATTTGCCTTTCCAGGTTGCTTGGTTGGCCAAAAAGGGCGTATGCGTTTTTTCCTGAATATATTCAGGAAAAAACGCATATGCCCTTTTTGGCCAAGGGCATCATTGTCCACGTTTTGCCGCTTTTCAAGTGCTATCAAGGCGATTCGAATCTACCTCCTGAAATCTGTTTCCTGCAATTCTGCCTTGCTTTCAAAGCCTCTTCGTTGCCTTCCCTCAATATATTTGTGGACGAGAGTTATCATTTATAACTCTGCAGGTTTGTGAATTGCAGTGCCCCTGAGCTCCATTTATCCAGTCGCTTTTTTGGGAGCTGGCCGCAAAAGTGCAGGATTGCTTCAGGCCCTCTTCTGGTTCTGGGGGGCAGGCTGAGCTTGTGCTTAATTCTTCTTCCTGATGGGAAAATAGAGTGACCTGTGCCTGTCCCAACCCCTAGAGCTAGTCTCTCATTGGTTCCCCTCTTCCCGTTCATCCTCAGGACAAATTGCAACCTGTACGGAACAGGAGATTAAAGGTGCTGATTCTCCAAGGAGGGAGATGGCTAGTAAAGCGGCTGGAATGGCGAACCCGAGCACAAGGAGATGAGAAATGAGGTGCGTTTTAGAAACCTTTCCCGATCACACGGTGTACCATCTTCTGGGTTTCTCATGCATGTTTTCGAGGTAGGAAGTTGCCCATGAACCTGGAGATTTGGGACCCATGGGATGGGTACCATGCAGTATTACTTTAAAGGGACTGCGTTGGCTCACGCAACCTCACCAAACCTCTCAGCCCCAAGATTGTCCACCCTTATGTCTCAATCAGCTGTGGGTCTAGATATGGTCAATCCAGGTTGCATCACAGCCCCTGAACGAATTTTGTAAGAATTTCTCTCTCTTTCACTGTCTTTGTTTCACGGGTTTTGAAAAGTAATTTATTTTTATAATGGGGTTTAGCTGCTTTTCAAGGCTGTGTTTAGGCCGCTTTACACCCAATTGACTCACTTACAGAGAGATATCAATACATAGGTTTGAAGATTCTTACTAGTCAGATATATTCTTGTGCGGTGAATAGGGGGTGTTGAGGCCAGTTCACTGAGCAAGGAGTAGGTCTTGTCTACTACATATTGGGTTTATGGAACGGTATCTGAGCTAATATTGAAACCCTTGATTTATGCATCACCCCACCTCACCTTTCCCGTTCAGCAACCATAGTGTGTTTTCTAAACGTGTGACTATGTTCTGTTTTGTAATTCACTTCAACTGTAGCGGTTTTTACATTCCCTCTATAAATGCTATCTTATGATAAGTGTCTTTTTCTGTGTGACTTATTTCACTTAGAATCGTCGTACCTAAATCCACTCATCGTGCTGCTACTAGCCTCTATGACGTTGATTTCATGGCTGAGTGATATTCCATTGTACATGAGGACCCCAACTTCTTTATCCATTTTTCTCTTTCCTAGGATATTTAAGGTGTAATGAAGTGGGGGTTCTTGTCAACAGAGCAGCCCTAAACTTTGGGGTGCCTGTGTCTTGCTGATTTTTAGTTTTCCCAATTTATACGCCCATGAGTGGAAGTGCCCTATGCGCTCCTAGCTGTGTTTTTTAGATGTTTCAGGACACACCGTACACTTCTCCAGAGTGACTGTTTGCAATTTACATCCCGCCCATCAGCGTAGCAAGTCTCCCATTTCTCCATGGCCGCTCCTGCATTTCTGGTTTTGAAACTTTTTTCTGCATGGCCCTTTTGACCGCTGGGATGCGAGACTTCTTTGTAGCGCTGATTTGCCTTTCCAGGTTGCTTGGTTCGCCAAAAAGGGCGTATGCGTTTTTTCCTGAATATATTCAGGAAAAAACGCATACGCCCTTTTTAGCCAAGTGCATTATTGTCCACGTTTTGCCGCTTTTCATGTGCTTTCAAGGCGATTCGAATCTACCTCCTGAAATCTGTTTCCTGCAATTCTGCCTTGCTTTCAAAGCCTCTTCATTGCCTTCCCTTAATATATTTGTGGACGAGAGTTATCATTTAAAACACTGCAGGTTTGTTAATTGCAGTGCCCCTGAGCTCCATTTTTCAACTCGCTTTTTTGGGAGCTGGCCGCAAAAGCGCAGGATTGCTTCAGGCCCTCTTCTGGTTCTGGGGGGCAGGCTGAGCTTGTGCTTCATTCTTCTTCCTGATGGGAAAATAGAGTGACCTGTGCCAGTCCCAACACCTAGAGCTAGTCTCTCTTTGGTTCCCCCTCTTCCCGTTCATCCTCAGGACAAATTGCAAACTCTACGGAACAGGATTTTAAAGGTGCTGATTCTCCAAGGAGGGAGAAGGCTAGTAAAGGGGCTGCAATGGCGAACCCGAGCACAAGGAGATGAGAAATGAGGTGCGTTTTAGAAACCTTTCCCGATCACACGGTGTGCCATCTTCTGTGTTGCTCATGCATGTTTTCGATGTAGGAAGATGCCATTGAGCCATGGAGATTTGGGACCCATGGGACGGGTACCATGCAGTATTACTTGAAAGGGTCTGCGTTGGCTCACCCAACCTCACCAAACCTCTCAGCCCCAAGAGTGTCCACCCTTATGTCTCAATCGGCTGTGGGTCTAGATATGGTCAATCCAGGTTGCATCACAGCCCTTGAACGAATTTTGTAAGAATTTCTCTCTCTTTCACTGTCTTTGTTTCACGGGTTTTGAAAAGTAATTTATTTTTATAATGGGGTTTAGCTGCTTTTCACGGCTGTGTTTATGCCGTGTTACAGCCCCTTGACTCACTTACAGAGAGATATCAATAGATAGGTTTGAAGATTCTTACTAGTCAGATATATTCTTGTGCGGTGAATAGGGGGTGTTGAGTCCAGTTCACTGAGCAAGGAGTAGGTCTTGTCTATTACATATTGGGTTTATGGAACGGTATCGGAGCTAATTTGAAACCCTTGTTTTATGCATCACCCCACCTCACCTTTCCCGTTCAGCAGCCATAGTTTGTTTTCTAAACGTGTGACTATGTTCTGTTTTGTAATTCACTTCAAGTGTAGCGGTTTTTACATTCCCTCTATAAGTGCTATCTTATGATAAGTGTCTTTTTCTGTGTGACTTATTTCACTTAGAATCGTCGTACCTAAATCCACTCATCGTGCTGCTACTAGCCTTATGACGTTGATTTCATGGCTGAGTGATATTCCATTGTACATGAGGACCACAACTTCTTTATCCATTTTTCTCTTTCCTAGGATATTTAAGATGTAATGAAGTGGTGGTTCTTGTCAACAGAGCAGCCCTAAACTTTGGAGTGCCTGTGTCTTTCTGATTTTTAGTTTTCCCAATTTATACGCCCATGAGTGGAAGTGCCCTATGCTCTCCAAGCTGTGTTTTTTAGGTGTTTCAGGACACACCGTACACTTCTCCAGAGTGGCTGTTGGCAATTTACATCCCTCCCATCAGCGTAGCAAGGCTCCCATTTCTCCATGGCCGCTCCTGCATTTCTGGTTTTGACACTTTTTTCCGCATGGCCCTTTTTCCCCCTGAGAAGCGAGACTTCTTTGCAGCACTGATTTGCCTTTCCAGGTTGCTTGGTTGGCCAAAAAGGGCGTATGCGTTTTTTCCTGAATATATTCAGGAAAAAACGCATACGCCCTTTTTGGCCAAGGGCATCATTGTCCACGTTTTGCCGCTTTTCATGTGCTTTCAAGGCGATTCGAATCTACCTCCTGAAATCTGTTTCCTGCAATTCTGCCTTGCTTTCAAAGCCTCTTCGTTGCCTTCTCTCAATATATTTGTGGACGAGAGTTATCATTTATAACTCTGCAGGTTTGTGAATTGCAGTGCCCCTGAGCTCCATTTTTCCAGTCGCTTTTTTGGGAGCTAGCCGCAAAAGTGCAGGATTGCTTCAGGCCCTCTTCTGGTTCTGGGGGGCAGGCTGAGCTTGTGGTTAATTCTTCTTCCTGATGGGAAAATAGTGTGACCTGTGCCTGTCCCAACCCCTAGAGCTAGTCTCTCATTGGTTCCCCTCTTCCCGTTCATCCTCAGGACAAATTTCAAGCTGTACGGAACAGGAGATTAAAGGTGCTGATTCTCCAAGGAGGGAGATGGCTAGTAAAGCGGCTGGAATGGCGAACCCGAGCACAAGGAGATGAGAAATGAGGGGCGTTTTAGAAACCTTTCCCGATCACACGGTGTACCATCTTCTGGGTTTCTCATGCATGTTTTCGACGTAGGAAGATGCCCTTGAACCTGGAGATTTGGGACCCATGGGATGGGTACCATGCAGTATTACTTTAAAGGGTCTGCGTTGGCTCACGCAACCTCACCAAAACTCTCAGCCCCAAGAGTGTCCACCCTTATGTCTCAATCAGCTGTGAGTCTAGATATGGTCAATCCAGGTTGCATCACAGCCCCTGAACGAATTTTGTAAGAAATTCTCTCTCTTTCACTGTCTTTGTTTCACGGGTTTTGAAAAGTAATTTATTTTTATAATGGGGTTTAGCTGCTTTTCACGGCTGTGTTTAGGCCGCTTTACACCCAATTGACTCACTTACAGAGAGATATCAATACATAGGTTTGAAGATTATTACTAGTCAGATATATTCTTGTGCGGTGAATAGGGGGTGTTGAGGCCAGTTCACTGAGCAAGGAGTAGGTCTTGTCTACTAGATATTGGGTTTATGGAACGGTATCTGAGCTAATTTGAAACCCTTGTTTTATGGATCACCCCACCTCACCTTACCCGTTCAGCAACCATAGTGTGTTTTCTAAACGTGTGACTCTGTTCTGTTTTGTAATTCAGTTCAAGTGTAGCGGTTTTTACATTCCCTCTATAAGTGATATCTTATGATAAGTGTCTTTTTCTGTGTGACTTATTTCATTTAGAATCGTCGTACCTAAATCCACTCATCGTGCTGCTACTAGCCTTATGACGTGGATTTCATGGCTGAGTGATATTCCATTGTACATGAGGACCACAAGTTCTTTATCCACTTTTCTCTTTCCTAGGATATTTAAGGTGTAATGAAGTGGGGGTTCTTGTCAACAGAGCAGCCCTAAACTTTGGGGTGCCTGTGTCTTGCTGATTTTTAGTTTTCCCAATTTATACGCCCATGAGTGGAAGTGCCCTATGCTCTCCAAGCTGTGTTTTTTAGATGTTTCAGGACACACCGTACACTTCTCCAGAGTGGCTGTTGGCAATTTACATCCCGCCCATCAGCGTAGCAGGGCTCCCATTTCTCTATGGCCGGTCCTGCATTTCTGGTTTGGACACTTTTTTCCGCATGGCCCTTTTGCCCGCTGGGAAGCGAGACTTCTTTGGAGCGCTGATTTGCCTTTCCCGGTTGCTTGGTTGGCCAAAAAGGGCGTATGCGTTTTTTCCTGAATATATTCAGGAAAAAACGCATACGCCCTTTTTGGCCAAGGGCATCATTGTCCACGTTTTGCCGCTTTTCATGTGCTTTCAAGGCGATTCGAATCTACCTCCTGAAATCTGTTTCCTGCAATTCTGCCTTGCTTTCAATGCCTCTTCGTTGCCTTCCCTCAATATATTTGTGGACGAGAGTTATCGTTTATAACTCTGCATGTTTGTTTATTGCAGTGCCCCTGAGCTCCATTTTTCCAGTCACTTTTTTGGGAGCTGGCCGCAAAAGTGCAGGATTGCTTCAGGCCCTCTTCTGGTTCTGGGGGGCAGGCTGAGCTTGTGGTTAATTCTTCTTCCTGATGGGAAAATAGAGTGACCTGTGCCTGTCACAACCCCTAGAGCTAGTCTCTCATTGGTTCCCCTCTTGCCGTTCATCCTCAGGACAAATTGCAACCTGTACGGAACAGGAGATTAAAGGTGCTGATTCTCCAAGGAGGGAGATGGCTAGTAAAGCGGCTGGAATGGCGAACCCGAGCACAAGGAGATGAGAAATGAGGGGCGTTTTAGAAACCTTTCCCGATCACACGGTGTACCATCTTCTGGGTTTCTCATGCATGTTTTCGACGTAGGAAGATGCCCTTGAACCTGGAGATTTGGGACCCATGGGATGGGTACCAGGCAGTATTACTTTAAAGGGTCTGCGTTGGCTCACGCAACCTCACCAAAACTCTCAGCCCCAAGAGTGTCCACCCTTATGTCTCAATCAGCTGTGGGTCTAGATATGGTCAATCCAGGTTGCATCACAGCCCCTGAACGAATTTTGTAAGAATTTCTCTCTCTTTCACTGTCTTTGTTTCACGGGTTTTGAAAAGTAATTTATTTTTATAATGGGGTTTAGCTGCTTTTCACGGCTGTGTTTAGGCCGCTTTACACCCAATTGACTCACTTACAGAGAGATATCAATACATAGGTTTGAAGATTCTTACTAGTCAGATATATTCTTGTGCGGTGAATAGGGGGTGTTGAGGCCATTTCACTGAGCAAGGAGTAGGTCTTGTCTACTACATATTGGGTTTATGGAACGGTATCTGAGCTAATTTGAAACCCTTGTTTTATGCATCACCCCACCTCACCTTTCCCGTTCAGCAGCCATAGTTTGTTTTCTAAACGTGTGACTATGTTCTGTTTTGTAATTCACTTCAAGTGTAGCGGTTTTTACATTCCCTCTATAAGTGCTATCTTATGATAAGTGTCTTTTTCTGTGTGACTTATTTCACTTAGAATCGTCGTACCTAAATCCATTCATCGTGCTGCTACTAGCCTTATGACGTTGATTTCATGGCTGAGTGATATTCCATTGTACATGAGGACCACAACTTCTTTATCCATTTTTCTCTTTCCTAGGATATTTAAGATGTAATGAAGTGGTGGTTCTTGTCAACAGAGCAGCCCTAAACTTTGGAGTGCCTGTGTCTTTCTGATTTTTAGTTTTCCCAATTTATACGCCCATGAGTGGAAGTGCCCTATGCTCTCCAAGCTGTGTTTTTTAGGTGTTTCAGGACACACCGTACACTTCTCCAGAGTGGCTGTTGGCAATTTACATCCCTCCCATCAGCGTAGCAAGGCTCCCATTTCTCCATGGCCGCTCCTGCATTTCTGGTTTTGACACTTTTTTCCCCATGGCCCTTTTTCCCCCTGAGAAGCGAGACTTCTTTGCAGCACTGATTTGCCTTTCCAGGTTGCTTGGTTGGCCAAAAAGGGCGTATGCGTTTTTTCCTGAATATATTCAGGAAAAAACGCATACGCCCTTTTTGGCCAAGGGCATCATTGTCCACGTTTTGCCGCTTTTCATGTGCTTTCAAGGCGATTCGAATCTACCTCCTGAAATCTGTTTCCTGCAATTCTGCCTTGCTTTCAAAGCCTCTTCGTTGCCTTCTCTCAATATATTTGTGGACGAGAGTTATCATTTATAACTCTGCAGGTTTGTGAATTGCAGTGCCCCTGAGCTCCATTTTTCCAGTCGCTTTTTTGGGAGCTAGCCGCAAAAGTGCAGGATTGCTTCAGGCCCTCTTCTGGTTCTGGGGGGCAGGCTGAGCTTGTGGTTAATTCTTCTTCCTGATGGGAAAATAGTGTGACCTGTGCCTGTCCCAACCCCTAGAGCTAGTCTCTCATTGGTTCCCCTCTTCCCGTTCATCCTCAGGACAAATTTCAAGCTGTACGGAACAGGAGATTAAAGGTGCTGATTCTCCAAGGAGGGAGATGGCTAGTAAAGCGGCTGGAATGGCGAACCCGAGCACAAGGAGATGAGAAATGAGGGGCGTTTTAGAAACCTTTCCCGATCACACGGTTACCATCTTCTGGGTTTCTCATGCATGTTTTCGACGTAGGAAGATGCCCTTGAACCTGGAGATTTGGGACCCATGGGATGGGTACCATGCAGTATTACTTTAAAGGGTCTGCGTTGGCTCACGCAACCTCACCAAAACTCTCAGCCCCAAGAGTGTCCACCCTTATGTCTCAATCAGCTGTGAGTCTAGATATGGTCAATCCAGGTTGCATCACAGCCCCTGAACGAATTTTGTAAGAAATTCTCTCTCTTTCACTGTCTTTGTTTCACGGGTTTTGAAAAGTAATTTATTTTTATAATGGGGTTTAGCTGCTTTTCACGGCTGTGTTTAGGCCGCTTTACACCCAATTGACTCACTTACAGAGAGATATCAATACATAGGTTTGAAGATTATTACTAGTCAGATATATTCTTGTGCGGTGAATAGGGGGTGTTGAGGCCAGTTCACTGAGCAAGGAGTAGGTCTTGTCTACTAGATATTGGGTTTATGGAACGGTATCTGAGCTAATTTGAAACCCTTGTTTTATGCATCACCCCACCTCACCTTTCCCGTTCAGCAACCATAGTGTGTTTTCTAAACGTGTGACTCTGTTCTGTTTTGTAATTCAGTTCAAGTGTAGCGGTTTTTACATTCCCTCTATAAGTGATATCTTATGATAAGTGTCTTTTTCTGTGTGACTTATTTCATTTAGAATCGTCGTACCTAAATCCACTCATCGTGCTGCTACTAGCCTTATGACGTGGATTTCATGGCTGAGTGATATTCCATTGTACATGAGGACCACAAGTTCTTTATCCACTTTTCTCTTTCCTAGGATATTTAAGGTGTAATGAAGTGGGGGTTCTTGTCAACAGAGCAGCCCTAAACTTTGGGGTGCCTGTGTCTTGCTGATTTTTAGTTTTCCCAATTTATACGCCCATGAGTGGAAGTGCCCTATGCTCTCCAAGCTGTGTTTTTTAGATGTTTCAGGACACACCGTACACTTCTCCAGAGTGGCTGTTGGCAATTTACATCCCGCCCATCAGCGTAGCAGGGCTCCCATTTCTCTATGGCCGGTCCTGCATTTCTGGTTTGGACACTTTTTTCCGCATGGCCCTTTTGCCCGCTGGGAAGCGAGACTTCTTTGGAGCGCTGATTTGCCTTTCCCGGTTGCTTGGTTGGCCAAAAAGGGCGTATGCGTTTTTTCCTGAATATATTCAGGAAAAAACGCATACGCCCTTTTTGGCCAAGGGCATCATTGTCCACGTTTTGCCGCTTTTCATGTGCTTTCAAGGCGATTCGAATCTACCTCCTGAAATCTGTTTCCTGCAATTCTGCCTTGCTTTCAATGCCTCTTCGTTGCCTTCCCTCAATATATTTGTGGACGAGAGTTATCGTTTATAACTCTGCATGTTTGTTTATTGCAGTGCCCCTGAGCTCCATTTTTCCAGTCACTTTTTTGGGAGCTGGCCGCAAAAGTGCAGGATTGCTTCAGGCCCTCTTCTGGTTCTGGGGGGCAGGCTGAGCTTGTGGTTAATTCTTCTTCCTGATGGGAAAATAGAGTGACCTGTGCCTGTCCCAACCCCTAGAGCTAGTCTCTCATTGGTTCCCCTCTTGCCGTTCATCCTCAGGACAAATTGCAACCTCTACGGAACAGGAGATTAAAGGTGCTGATTCTCCAAGGAGGGAGATGGCTAGTAAAGCGGCTGGAATGGCGAACCCGAGCACAAGGAGATGAGAAATGAGGGGCGTTTTAGAAACCTTTCCCGATCACACGGTGTACCATCTTCTGGGTTTCTCATGCATGTTTTCGACGTAGGAAGATGCCCTTGAACCTGGAGATTTGGGACCCATGGGATGGGTACCATGCAGTATTACTTTAAAGGGTCTGCGTTGGCTCACGCAACCTCACCAAAACTCTCAGCCCCAAGAGTGTCCACCCTTATGTCTCAATCAGCTGTGGGTCTAGATATGGTCAATCCAGGTTGCATCACAGCCCCTGAACGAATTTTGTAAGAATTTCTCTCTCTTTCACTGTCTTTGTTTCACGGGTTTTGAAAAGTAATTTATTTTTATAATGGGGTTTAGCTGCTTTTCACGGCTGTGTTTAGGCCGCTTTACACCCAATTGACTCACTTACAGAGAGATATCAATACATAGGTTTGAAGATTCTTACTAGTCAGATATATTCTTGTGCGGTGAATAGGGGGTGTTGAGGCCATTTCACTGAGCAAGGAGTAGGTCTTGTCTACTACATATTGGGTTTATGGAACGGTATCTGAGCTAATTTGAAACCCTTGTTTTATGCATCACCCCACCTCACCTTTCCCGTTCAGCAGCCATAGTTTGTTTTCTAAACGTGTGACTATGTTCTGTTTTGTAATTCACTTCAAGTGTAGCGGTTTTTACATTCCCTCTATAAGTGCTATCTTATGATAAGTGTCTTTTTCTGTGTGACTTATTTCACTTAGAATCGTCGTACCTAAAGCCACTCATCGTGCTGCTACTAGCCTTATGACGTTGATTTCATGGCTGAGTGATATTCCATTGTACATGAGGACCACAACTTCTTTATCCATTTTTCTCTTTCCTAGGATATTTAAGATGTAATGAAGTGGTGGTTCTTGTCAACAGAGCAGCCCTAAACTTTGGAGTGCCTGTGTCTTTCTGATTTTTAGTTTTCCCAATTTATACGCCCATGAGTGGAAGTGCCCTATGCTCTCCAAGCTGTGTTTTTTAGGTGTTTCAGGACACACCGTACACTTCTCCAGAGTGGCTGTTGGCAATTTACATCCCTCCCATCAGCGTAGCAAGGCTCCCATTTCTCCATGGCCGCTCCTGCATTTCTGGTTTTGACACTTTTTTCCCCATGGCCCTTTTTCCCCCTGAGAAGCGAGACTTCTTTGCAGCACTGATTTGCCTTTCCAGGTTGCTTGGTTGGCCAAAAAGGGCGTATGCGTTTTTTCCTGAATATATTCAGGAAAAAACGCATACGCCCTTTTTGGCCAAGGGCATCATTGTCCACGTTTTGCCGCTTTTCATGTGCTTTCAAGGCGATTCGAATCTACCTCCTGAAATCTGTTTCCTGCAATTCTGCCTTGCTTTCAAAGCCTCTTCGTTGCCTTCTCTCAATATATTTGTGGACGAGAGTTATCATTTATAACTCTGCAGGTTTGTGAATTGCAGTGCCCCTGAGCTCCATTTTTCCAGTCGCTTTTTTGGGAGCTAGCCGCAAAAGTGCAGGATTGCTTCAGGCCCTCTTCTGGTTCTGGGGGGCAGGCTGAGCTTGTGGTTAATTCTTCTTCCTGATGGGAAAATAGTGTGACCTGTGCCTGTCCCAACCCCTAGAGCTAGTCTCTCATTGGTTCCCCTCTTCCCGTTCATCCTCAGGACAAATTTCAACCTGTACGGAACAGGAGATTAAAGGTGCTGATTCTCCAAGGAGGGAGATGGCTAGTAAAGCGGCTGGAATGGCGAACCCGAGCACAAGGAGATGAGAAATGAGGGGCGTTTTAGAAACCTTTCCCGATCACACGGTGTACCATCTTCTGGGTTTCTCATGCATGTTTTCGACGTAGGAAGATGCCCTTGAACCTGGAGATTTGGGACCCATGGGATGGGTACCATGCAGTATTACTTTAAAGGGTCTGCGTTGGCTCACGCAACCTCACCAAAACTCTCAGCCCCAAGAGTGTCCACCCTTATGTCTCAATCAGCTGTGAGTCTAGATATGGTCAATCCAGGTTGCATCACAGCCCCTGAACGAATTTTGTAAGAAATTCTCTCTCTTTCACTGTCTTTGTTTCACGGGTTTTGAAAAGTAATTTATTTTTATAATGGGGTTTAGCTGCTTTTCACGGCTGTGTTTAGGCCGCTTTACACCCAATTGACTCACTTACAGAGAGATATCAATACATAGGTTTGAAGATTATTACTAGTCAGATATATTCTTGTGCGGTGAATAGGGGGTGTTGAGGCCAGTTCACTGAGCAAGGAGTAGGTCTTGTCTACTAGATATTGGGTTTATGGAACGGTATCTGAGCTAATTTGAAACCCTTGTTTTATGCATCACCCCACCTCACCTTTCCCGTTCAGCAACCATAGTGTGTTTTCTAAACGTGTGACTCTGTTCTGTTTTGTAATTCAGTTCAAGTGTAGCGGTTTTTACATTCCCTCTATAAGTGATATCTTATGATAAGTGTCTTTTTCTGTGTGACTTATTTCATTTAGAATCGTCGTACCTAAATCCACTCATCGTGCTGCTACTAGCCTTATGACGTGGATTTCATGGCTGAGTGATATTCCATTGTACATGAGGACCACAAGTTCTTTATCCACTTTTCTCTTTCCTAGGATATTTAAGGTGTAATGAAGTGGGGGTTCTTGTCAACAGAGCAGCCCTAAACTTTGGGGTGCCTGTGTCTTGCTGATTTTTAGTTTTCCCAATTTATACGCCCATGAGTGGAAGTGCCCTATGCTCTCCAAGCTGTGTTTTTTAGATGTTTCAGGACACACCGTACACTTCTCCAGAGTGGCTGTTGGCAATTTACATCCCGCCCATCAGCGTAGCAGGGCTCCCATTTCTCTATGGCCGGTCCTGCATTTCTGGTTTGGACACTTTTTTCCGCATGGCCCTTTTGCCCGCTGGGAAGCGAGACTTCTTTGGAGCGCTGATTTGCCTTTCCCGGTTGCTTGGTTGGCCAAAAAGGGCGTATGCGTTTTTTCCTGAATATATTCAGGAAAAAACGCATACGCCCTTTTTGGCCAAGGGCATCATTGTCCACGTTTTGCCGCTTTTCATGTGCTTTCAAGGCGATTCGAATCTACCTCCTGAAATCTGTTTCCTGCAATTCTGCCTTGCTTTCAATGCCTCTTCGTTGCCTTCCCTCAATATATTTGTGGACGAGAGTTATCGTTTATAACTCTGCATGTTTGTTTATTGCAGTGCCCCTGAGCTCCATTTTTCCAGTCACTTTTTTGGGAGCTGGCCGCAAAAGTGCAGGATTGCTTCAGGCCCTCTTCTGGTTCTGGGGGGCAGGCTGAGCTTGTGGTTAATTCTTCTTCCTGATGGGAAAATAGAGTGACCTGTGCCTGTCCCAACCCCTAGAGCTAGTCTCTCATTGGTTCCCCTCTTGCCGTTCATCCTCAGGACAAATTGCAACCTCTACGGAACAGGAGATTAAAGGTGCTGATTCTCCAAGGAGGGAGATGGCTAGTAAAGCGGCTGGAATGGCGAACCCGAGCACAAGGAGATGAGAAATGAGGGGCGTTTTAGAAACCTTTCCCGATCACACGGTGTACCATCTTCTGGGTTTCTCATGCATGTTTTCGACGTAGGAAGATGCCCTTGAACCTGGAGATTTGGGACCCATGGGATGGGTACCATGCAGTATTACTTTAAAGGGTCTGCGTTGGCTCACGCAACCTCACCAAAACTCTCAGCCCCAAGAGTGTCCACCCTTATGTCTCAATCAGCTGTGGGTCTAGATATGGTCAATCCAGGTTGCATCACAGCCCCTGAACGAATTTTGTAAGAATTTCTCTCTCTTTCACTGTCTTTGTTTCACGGGTTTTGAAAAGTAATTTATTTTTATAATGGGGTTTAGCTGCTTTTCACGGCTGTGTTTAGGCCGCTTTACACCCAATTGACTCACTTACAGAGAGATATCAATACATAGGTTTGAAGATTCTTACTAGTCAGATATATTCTTGTGCGGTGAATAGGGGGTGTTGAGGCCATTTCACTGAGCAAGGAGTAGGTCTTGTCTACTACATATTGGGTTTATGGAACGGTATCTGAGCTAATTTGAAACCCTTGATTTATGCATCACCCCACCTCACCTTTCCCGTTCAGCAGCCATAGTGTGTTTTCTAAACGTGTGACTCTGTTCTGTTTTGTAATTCAGTTCAAGTGTAGCGGTTTTTACATTCCCTCTATAAGTGATATCTTATGATAAGTGTCTTTTTCTGTGTGACTTATTTCATTTAGAATCGTCGTATCTAAATCCACTCATCGTGCTGCTACTAGCCTTATGACGTGGATTTCATGGCTGAGTGATATTCCATTGTACATGAGGACCACAACTTCTTTATCCACTTTTCTCTTTCCTAGGATATTTAAGGTGTAATGAAGTGAGGGTTCTTGTCAACAGAGCAGCCCTAAACTTTGGGGTGCCTGTGTCTTGCTGATTTTTAGTTTTCCCAATTTATACGCCCATGAGTGGAAGTGCCCTATGCTCTGGAAGCTGTGTTTTTTAGATGTTTCAGGACACACCGTACACTTCTCCAGAGTGGCTGTTGGCAATTTACATCCCGCCCATCAGCGTAGCAAGGCTCCCATTTCTCCATGGCCGGTCCTGCATTTCTGGTTTGGACACTTTTTTCCGCATGGCCCTTTTGCCCGCTGGGAAGCGAGAGTTCTTTGGAGCGCTGATTTGCCTTTCCAGGTTGCTTGGTTGGCCAAAAAGGGCGTATGCGTTTTTTCCTGAATATATTCAGGAAAAAACGCATACGCCCTTTTTGGCCAAGGGCATCATTGTCCACGTTTTGCCGCTTTTCAAGTGCTATCAAGGCGATTCGAATCTACCTCCTGAAATCTGTTTCCTGCAATTCTGCCTTGCTTTCAAAGCCTCTTCGTTGCCTTCCCTCAATATATTTGTGGACGAGAGTTATCATTTATAACTCTGCAGGTTTGTGAATTGCAGTGCCCCTGAGCTCCATTTATCCAGTCGCTTTTTTGGGAGCTGGCCGCAAAAGTGCAGGATTGCTTCAGGCCCTCTTCTGGTTCTGGGGGGCAGGCTGAGCTTGTGGTTAATTCTTCTTCCTGATGGGAAAATAGAGTGACCTGTGCCTGTCCCAACCCCTAGAGCTAGTCTCTCATTGGTTCCCCTCTTCCCGTTCATCCTCAGGACAAATTGCAACCTGTACGGAACAGGAGATTAAAGGTGCTGATTCTCCAAGGAGGGAGATGGCTAGTAAAGCGGCTGGAATGGCGAACCCGAGCACAAGGAGATGAGAAATGAGGTGCGTTTTAGAAACCTTTCCCGATCACACGGTGTACCATCTTCTGGGTTTCTCATGCATGTTTTCGAGGTAGGAAGTTGCCCTTGAACCTAGAGATTTGGGACCCATGGGATGGGTACCATGCAGTATTACTTTAAAGGGACTGCGTTGGCTCACGCAACCTCACCAAACCTCTCAGCCCCAAGATTGTCCACCCTTATGTCTCAATCAGCTGTGGGTCTAGATATGGTCAATCCAGGTTGCATCACAGCCCCTGAACGAATTTTGTAAGAATTTCTCTCTCTTTCACTGTCTTTGTTTCACGGGTTTTGAAAAGTAATTTATTTTTATAATGGGGTTTAGCTGCTTTTCAAAGCTGTGTTTAGGCCGCTTTACACCCAATTGACTCACTTACAGAGAGATATCAATACATAGGTTTGAAGATTCTTACTAGTCAGATATATTCTTGTGCGGTGAATAGGGGGTTTTGAGGCCAGTTCACTGAGCAAGGAGTAGGTCTTGTCTACTACATATTGGGTTTATGGAACGGTATCTGAGCTAATATTGAAACCCTTGATTTATGCATCACCCCACCTCACCTTTCCCGTTCAGCAACCATAGTGTGTTTTCTAAACGTGTGACTATGTTCTGTTTTGTAATTCACTTCAACTGTAGCGGTTTTTACATTCCCTCTATAAATGCTATCTTATGATAAGTGTCTTTTTCTGTGTGACTTATTTCACTTAGAATCGTCGTACCTAAATCCACTCATCGTGCTGCTACTAGCCTTATGACGTTGATTTCATGGCTGAGTGATATTCCATTGTACATGAGGACCACAACTTCTTTATCCATTTTTCTCTTTCCTAGGATATTTAAGATGTAATGAAGTGGTGGTTCTTGTCAACAGAGCAGCCCTAAACTTTGGAGTGCCTGTGTCTTTCTGATTTTTAGTTTTCCCAATTTATACGCCCATGAGTGGAAGTGCCCTATGCTCTCCAAGCTGTGTTTTTTAGGTGTTTCAGGACACACCGTACACTTCTCCAGAGTGGCTGTTGGCAATTTACATCCCTCCCATCAGCGTAGCAAGGCTCCCATTTCTCCATGGCCGCTCCTGCATTTCTGGTTTTGACACTTTTTTCCCCATGGCCCTTTTTCCCCCTGAGAAGCGAGACTTCTTTGCAGCACTGATTTGCCTTTCCAGGTTGCTTGGTTGGCCAAAAAGGGCGTATGCGTTTTTTCCTGAATATATTCAGGAAAAAACGCATACGCCCTTTTTGGCCAAGGGCATCATTGTCCACGTTTTGCCGCTTTTCATGTGCTTTCAAGGCGATTCGAATCTACCTCCTGAAATCTGTTTCCTGCAATTCTGCCTTGCTTTCAAAGCCTCTTCGTTGCCTTCTCTCAATATATTTGTGGACGAGAGTTATCATTTATAACTCTGCAGGTTTGTGAATTGCAGTGCCCCTGAGCTCCATTTTTCCAGTCGCTTTTTTGGGAGCTAGCCGCAAAAGTGCAGGATTGCTTCAGGCCCTCTTCTGGTTCTGGGGGGCAGGCTGAGCTTGTGGTTAATTCTTCTTCCTGATGGGAAAATAGTGTGACCTGTGCCTGTCCCAACCCCTAGAGCTAGTCTCTCATTGGTTCCCCTCTTCCCGTTCATCCTCAGGACAAATTTCAACCTGTACGGAACAGGAGATTAAAGGTGCTGATTCTCCAAGGAGGGAGATGGCTAGTAAAGCGGCTGGAATGGCGAACCCGAGCACAAGGAGATGAGAAATGAGGGGCGTTTTAGAAACCTTTCCCGATCACACGGTGTACCATCTTCTGGGTTTCTCATGCATGTTTTCGACGTAGGAAGATGCCCTTGAACCTGGAGATTTGGGACCCATGGGATGGGTACCATGCAGTATTACTTTAAAGGGTCTGCGTTGGCTCACGCAACCTCACCAAAACTCTCAGCCCCAAGAGTGTCCACCCTTATGTCTCAATCAGCTGTGAGTCTAGATATGGTCAATCCAGGTTGCATCACAGCCCCTGAACGAATTTTGTAAGAAATTCTCTCTCTTTCACTGTCTTTGTTTCACGGGTTTTGAAAAGTAATTTATTTTTATAATGGGGTTTAGCTGCTTTTCACGGCTGTGTTTAGGCCGCTTTACACCCAATTGACTCACTTACAGAGAGATATCAATACATAGGTTTGAAGATTATTACTAGTCAGATATATTCTTGTGCGGTGAATAGGGGGTGTTGAGGCCAGTTCACTGAGCAAGGAGTAGGTCTTGTCTACTAGATATTGGGTTTATGGAACGGTATCTGAGCTAATTTGAAACCCTTGTTTTATGCATCACCCCACCTCACCTTTCCCGTTCAGCAACCATAGTGTGTTTTCTAAACGTGTGACTCTGTTCTGTTTTGTAATTCAGTTCAAGTGTAGCGGTTTTTACATTCCCTCTATAAGTGATATCTTATGATAAGTGTCTTTTTCTGTGTGACTTATTTCATTTAGAATCGTCGTACCTAAATCCACTCATCGTGCTGCTACTAGCCTTATGACGTGGATTTCATGGCTGAGTGATATTCCATTGTACATGAGGACCACAAGTTCTTTATCCACTTTTCTCTTTCCTAGGATATTTAAGGTGTAATGAAGTGGGGGTTCTTGTCAACAGAGCAGCCCTAAACTTTGGGGTGCCTGTGTCTTGCTGATTTTTAGTTTTCCCAATTTATACGCCCATGAGTGGAAGTGCCCTATGCTCTCCAAGCTGTGTTTTTTAGATGTTTCAGGACACACCGTACACTTCTCCAGAGTGGCTGTTGGCAATTTACATCCCGCCCATCAGCGTAGCAGGGCTCCCATTTCTCTATGGCCGGTCCTGCATTTCTGGTTTGGACACTTTTTTCCGCATGGCCCTTTTGCCCGCTGGGAAGCGAGACTTCTTTGGAGCGCTGATTTGCCTTTCCCGGTTGCTTGGTTGGCCAAAAAGGGCGTATGCGTTTTTTCCTGAATATATTCAGGAAAAAACGCATACGCCCTTTTTGGCCAAGGGCATCATTGTCCACGTTTTGCCGCTTTTCATGTGCTTTCAAGGCGATTCGAATCTACCTCCTGAAATCTGTTTCCTGCAATTCTGCCTTGCTTTCAATGCCTCTTCGTTGCCTTCCCTCAATATATTTGTGGACGAGAGTTATCGTTTATAACTCTGCATGTTTGTTTATTGCAGTGCCCCTGAGCTCCATTTTTCCAGTCACTTTTTTGGGAGCTGGCCGCAAAAGTGCAGGATTGCTTCAGGCCCTCTTCTGGTTCTGGGGGGCAGGCTGAGCTTGTGGTTAATTCTTCTTCCTGATGGGAAAATAGAGTGACCTGTGCCTGTCCCAACCCCTAGAGCTAGTCTCTCATTGGTTCCCCTCTTGCCGTTCATCCTCAGGACAAATTGCAACCTCTACGGAACAGGAGATTAAAGGTGCTGATTCTCCAAGGAGGGAGATGGCTAGTAAAGCGGCTGGAATGGCGAACCCGAGCACAAGGAGATGAGAAATGAGGGGCGTTTTAGAAACCTTTCCCGATCACACGGTGTACCATCTTCTGGGTTTCTCATGCATGTTTTCGACGTAGGAAGATGCCCTTGAACCTGGAGATTTGGGACCCATGGGATGGGTACCATGCAGTATTACTTTAAAGGGTCTGCGTTGGCTCACGCAACCTCACCAAAACTCTCAGCCCCAAGAGTGTCCACCCTTATGTCTCAATCAGCTGTGGGTCTAGATATGGTCAATCCAGGTTGCATCACAGCCCCTGAACGAATTTTGTAAGAATTTCTCTCTCTTTCACTGTCTTTGTTTCACGGGTTTTGAAAAGTAATTTATTTTTATAATGGGGTTTAGCTGCTTTTCACGGCTGTGTTTAGGCCGCTTTACACCCAATTGACTCACTTACAGAGAGATATCAATACATAGGTTTGAAGATTCTTACTAGTCAGATATATTCTTGTGCGGTGAATAGGGGGTGTTGAGGCCATTTCACTGAGCAAGGAGTAGGTCTTGTCTACTACATATTGGGTTTATGGAACGGTATCTGAGCTAATTTGAAACCCTTGATTTATGCATCACCCCACCTCACCTTTCCCGTTCAGCAGCCATAGTGTGTTTTCTAAACGTGTGACTCTGTTCTGTTTTGTAATTCAGTTCAAGTGTAGCGGTTTTTACATTCCCTCTATAAGTGATATCTTATGATAAGTGTCTTTTTCTGTGTGACTTATTTCATTTAGAATCGTCGTATCTAAATCCACTCATCGTGCTGCTACTAGCCTTATGACGTGGATTTCATGGCTGAGTGATATTCCATTGTACATGAGGACCACAACTTCTTTATCCACTTTTCTCTTTCCTAGGATATTTAAGGTGTAATGAAGTGAGGGTTCTTGTCAACAGAGCAGCCCTAAACTTTGGGGTGCCTGTGTCTTGCTGATTTTTAGTTTTCCCAATTTATACGCCCATGAGTGGAAGTGCCCTATGCTCTGGAAGCTGTGTTTTTTAGATGTTTCAGGACACACCGTACACTTCTCCAGAGTGGCTGTTGGCAATTTACATCCCGCCCATCAGCGTAGCAAGGCTCCCATTTCTCCATGGCCGGTCCTGCATTTCTGGTTTGGACACTTTTTTCCGCATGGCCCTTTTGCCCGCTGGGAAGCGAGAGTTCTTTGGAGCGCTGATTTGCCTTTCCAGGTTGCTTGGTTGGCCAAAAAGGGCGTATGCGTTTTTTCCTGAATATATTCAGGAAAAAACGCATACGCCCTTTTTGGCCAAGGGCATCATTGTCCACGTTTTGCCGCTTTTCAAGTGCTATCAAGGCGATTCGAATCTACCTCCTGAAATCTGTTTCCTGCAATTCTGCCTTGCTTTCAAAGCCTCTTCGTTGCCTTCCCTCAATATATTTGTGGACGAGAGTTATCATTTATAACTCTGCAGGTTTGTGAATTGCAGTGCCCCTGAGCTCCATTTATCCAGTCGCTTTTTTGGGAGCTGGCCGCAAAAGTGCAGGATTGCTTCAGGCCCTCTTCTGGTTCTGGGGGGCAGGCTGAGCTTGTGGTTAATTCTTCTTCCTGATGGGAAAATAGAGTGACCTGTGCCTGTCCCAACCCCTAGAGCTAGTCTCTCATTGGTTCCCCTCTTCCCGTTCATCCTCAGGACAAATTGCAACCTGTACGGAACAGGAGATTAAAGGTGCTGATTCTCCAAGGAGGGAGATGGCTAGTAAAGCGGCTGGAATGGCGAACCCGAGCACAAGGAGATGAGAAATGAGGTGCGTTTTAGAAACCTTTCCCGATCACACGGTGTACCATCTTCTGGGTTTCTCATGCATGTTTTCGAGGTAGGAAGTTGCCCTTGAACCTGGAGATTTGGGACCCATGGGATGGGTACCATGCAGTATTACTTTAAAGGGACTGCGTTGGCTCACGCAACCTCACCAAACCTCTCAGCCCCAAGATTGTCCACCCTTATGTCTCAATCAGCTGTGGGTCTAGATATGGTCAATCCAGGTTGCATCACAGCCCCTGAACGAATTTTGTAAGAATTTCTCTCTCTTTCACTGTCTTTGTTTCACGGGTTTTGAAAAGTAATTTATTTTTATAATGGGGTTTAGCTGCTTTTCAAGGCTGTGTTTAGGCCGCTTTACACCCAATTGACTCACTTACAGAGAGATATCAATACATAGGTTTGAAGATTCTTACTAGTCAGATATATTCTTGTGCGGTGAATAGGGGGTTTTGAGGCCAGTTCACTGAGCAAGGAGTAGGTCTTGTCTACTACATATTGGGTTTATGGAACGGTATCTGAGCTAATATTGAAACCCTTGATTTATGCATCACCCCACCTCACCTTTCCCGTTCAGCAACCATAGTGTGTTTTCTAAACGTGTGACTATGTTCTGTTTTGTAATTCACTTCAACTGTAGCGGTTTTTACATTCCCTCTATAAATGCTATCTTATGATAAGTGTCTTTTTCTGTGTGACTTATTTCACTTAGAATCGTCGTACCTAAATCCACTCATCGTGCTGCTACTAGCCTCTATGACGTTGATTTCATGGCTGAGTGATATTCCATTGTACATGAGGACCCCAACTTCTTTATCCATTTTTCTCTTTCCTAGGATATTTAAGGTGTAATGAAGTGGGGGTTCTTGTCAACAGAGCAGCCCTAAACTTTGGGGTGCCTGTGTATTGCTGATTTTTAGTTTTCCCAATTTATACGCCCATGAGTGGAAGTGCCCTATGCGCTCCAAGCTGTGTTTTTTAGATGTTTCAGGACACACCGTACACTTCTCCAGAGTGACTGTTTGCAATTTACATCCCGCCCATCAGCGTAGCAAGTCTCCCATTTCTCCATGGCCGCTCCTGCATTTCTGGTTTTGAAACTTTTTTCTGCATGGCCCTTTTGACCGCTGGGATGCGAGACTTCTTTGTAGCGCTGATTTGCCTTTCCAGGTTGCTTGGTTGGCCAAAAAGGGCGTATGCGTTTTTTCCTGAATATATTCAGGAAAAAACGCATACGCCCTTTTTAGCCAAGTGCATTATTATCCACGTTTTGCCGCTTTTCATGTGCTTTCAAGGCGATTCGAATCTACCTCCTGAAATCTGTTTCCTGCAATTCTGCCTTGCTTTCAAAGCCTCTTCATTGCCTTCCCTTAATATATTTGTGGACGAGAGTTATCATTTAAAACACTGCAGGTTTGTTAATTGCAGTGCCCCTGAGCTCCATTTTTCAACTCGCTTTTTTGGGAGCTGGCCGCAAAAGCGCAGGATTGCTTCAGGCCCTCTTCTGGTTCTGGGGGGCAGGCTGAGCTTGTGCTTCATTCTTCTTCCTGATGGGAAAATAGAGTGACCTGTGCCTGTCCCAACACCTAGAGCTAGTCTCTCTTTGGTTCCCCCTCTTCCCGTTCATCCTCAGGACAAATTGCAAACTCTACGGAACAGGAGTTTAAAGGTGCTGATTCTCCAAGGAGGGAGATGGCTAGTAAAGCGGCTGGAATGGCGAACCCGAGCACAAGGAGATGAGAAATGAGGGGCGTTTTAGAAACCTTTCCCGATCACACGGTGTGCCATCTTCTGTGTTGCTCATGCATGTTTTCGATGTAGGAAGATGCCATTGAGCCATGGAGATTTGGGACCCATGGGACGGGTACCATGCAGTATTACTTGAAAGGGTCTGCGTTGGCTCACCCAAACTCACCAAACCTCTCAGCCCCAAGAGTGTCCACCCTTATGTCTCAATCGGCTGTGGGTCTAGATATGGTCAATCCAGGTTGCATCACAGCCCTTGAACGAATTTTGTAAGAATTTCTCTCTCTTTCACTGTCTTTGTTTCACGGGTTTTGAAAAGTAATTTATTTTTATAATGGGGTTTAGCTGCTTTTCACGGCTGTGTTTATGCCGTGTTACAGCCCCTTGACTCACTTACAGAGAGATATCAATAGATAGGTTTGAAGATTCTTACTAGTCAGATATATTCTTGTGCGGTGAATAGGGGGTGTTGAGTCCAGTTCACTGAGCAAGGAGTAGGTCTTGTCTATTACATATTGGGTTTATGGAACGGTATCGGAGCTAATTTGAAACCCTTGTTTTATGCATCACCCCACCTCACCTTTCCCGTTCAGCAGCCATAGTTTGTTTTCTAAACGTGTGACTATGTTCTGTTTTGTAATTCACTTCAAGTGTAGCGGTTTTTACATTCCCTCTATAAGTGCTATCTTATGATAAGTGTCTTTTTCTGTGTGACTTATTTCACTTAGAATCGTCGTACCTAAATCCACTCATCGTGCTGCTACTAGCCTTATGACGTTGATTTCATGGCTGAGTGATATTCCATTGTACATGAGGACCACAACTTCTTTATCCATTTTTCTCTTTCCTAGGATATTTAAGATGTAATGAAGTGGTGGTTCTTGTCAACAGAGCAGCCCTAAACTTTGGAGTGCCTGTGTCTTTCTGATTTTTAGTTTTCCCAATTTATACGCCCATGAGTGGAAGTGCCCTATGCTCTCCAAGCTGTGTTTTTTAGGTGTTTCAGGACACACCGTACACTTCTCCAGAGTGGCTGTTGGCAATTTACATCCCTCCCATCAGCGTAGCAAGGCTCCCATTTCTCCATGGCCGCTCCTGCATTTCTGGTTTTGACACTTTTTTCCGCATGGCCCTTTTTCCCCCTGAGAAGCGAGACTTCTTTGCAGCACTGATTTGCCTTTCCAGGTTGCTTGGTTGGCCAAAAAGGGCGTATGCGTTTTTTCCTGAATATATTCAGGAAAAAACGCATACGCCCTTTTTGGCCAAGGGCATCATTGTCCACGTTTTGCCGCTTTTCATGTGCTTTCAAGGCGATTCGAATCTACCTCCTGAAATCTGTTTCCTGCAATTCTGCCTTGCTTTCAAAGCCTCTTCGTTGCCTTCTCTCAATATATTTGTGGACGAGAGTTATCATTTATAACTCTGCAGGTTTGTGAATTGCAGTGCCCCTGAGCTCCATTTTTCCAGTCGCTTTTTTGGGAGCTGGCCGCAAAAGTGCAGGATTGCTTCAGGCCCTCTTCTGGTTCTGGGGGGCAGGCTGAGCTTGTGCTTAATTCTTCTTCCTGATGGGAAAATAGAGTGACCTGTGCCTGTCCCAAACCCTTGAGCTAGTCTCTCATTGGTTCCCCTCTTGCCGTTCATCCTCAGGACAAATTGCAACCTCTACGGAACAGGAGATTAAAGGTGCTGATTCTCCAAGGAGGGAGATGGCTAGTAAAGTGGCTGGAATGGCGAACCCGAGCACAAGGAGATGAGAAATGAGGGGCGTTTTAGAAACCTTTCCCGATCACACGGTGTACCATCTTCTGGGTTTCTCATGCATGTTTTCGACGTAGGAAGATGCCCTTGAACCTGGAGATTTGGGGCCCATGGGATGGGTACCATGCAGTATTACTTTAAAGGGTCTGCGTTGGCTCACGCAACCTCACCAAAACTCTCAGCCCCAAGAGTGTCCACCCTTATGTCTCAATCAGCTGTGGGTCTAGATATGGTCAATCCAGGTTGCATCACAGCCCCTGAACGAATTTTGTAAGAATTTCTCTCTCTTTCACTGTCTTTGTTTCACGGGTTTTGAAAAGCAATTTATTTTTATAATGGGGTTTAGCTGCTTTTCACGGCTGTGTTTAGGCCGCTTTACACCCAATTGACTCACTTACAGAGAGATATCAATACATAGGTTTGAAGATTCTTACTAGTCAGATATATTCTTGTGCGGTGAATAGGGGGTGTTGAGGCCATTTCACTGAGCAAGGAGTAGGTCTTGTCTACTACATATTGGGTTTATGGAACGGTATCTGAGCTAATTTGAAACCCTTGATTTATGCATCACCCCACCTAACCTTTCCCGTTCAGCAGCCATAGTGTGTTTTCTAAACGTGTGACTCTGTTCTGTTTTGTAATTCAGTTCAAGTGTAGCGGTTTTTACATTCCCTCTATAAGTGATATCTTATGATAAGTGTCTTTTTCTGTGTGACTTATTTCATTTAGAATCGTCGTACCTAAATCCACTCATCGTGCTGCTACTAGCCTTATGACGTGGATTTCATGGCTGAGTGATATTCCATTGTACATGAGGACCACAAGTTCTTTATCCACTTTTCTCTTTCCTAGGATATTTAAGGTGTAATGAAGTGGGGGTTCTTGTCAACAGAGCAGCCCTAAACTTTGGGGTGCCTGTGTCTTGCTGATTTTTAGTTTTCCCAATTTATACGCCCATGAGTGGAAGTGCCCTATGCTCTCCAAGCTGTGTTTTTTAGATGTTTCAGGACACACCGTACACTTCTCCAGAGTGGCTGTTGGCAATTTACATCCTGCCCATCAGCATAGCAAGGCTCCCATTTCTGCATGGCCGGTCCTGCATTTCTGGTTTGGACACTTTTTTCCGCATGGCCCTTTTGCCCGCTGGGAAGCGAGACTTTTTGGAGCGCTGATTTGCCTTTCCAGGTTGCTTGGTTGGCCAAAAAGGGCGTATGCGTTTTTTCCTGAATATATTCAGGAAAAAACGCATACGCCCTTTTTGGCCAAGGGCATCATTGTCCACGTTTTGCCGCTTTTCATGTGCTTTCAAGGCGATTCGAATCTACCTCCTGAAATCTGTTTCCTGCAATTCTGCCTTGCTTTCAATGCCTCTTCGTTGCCTTCCCTCAATATATTTGTGGACGAGAGTTATCGTTTATAACTCTGCAGGTTTTTTTATTGCAGTGCCCCTGAGCTCCATTTTTCCAGTCACTTTTTTGGGAGCTGGCCGCAAAAGTGCAGGATTGCTTCAGGCCCTCTTCTGGTTCTGGGGGGCAGGCTGAGCTTGTGGTTAATTCTTCTTCCTGATGGGAAAATAGAGTGACCTGTGCCTGTCCCAACCCCTAGAGCTAGTCTCTCATTGGTTCCCCTCTTGCCGTTCATCCTCAGGACAAATTGCAACCTCTACGGAACAGGAGATTAAAGGTGCTGATTCTCCAAGGAGGGAGATGGCTAGTAAAGCGGCTGGAATGGCGAACCCGAGCACAAGGAGATGAGAAATGAGGGGCGTTTTAGAAACCTTTCCCGATCACACGGTGTGCCATCTTCTTTGTTGCTCATGCATGTTTTCGATGTAGGAAGATGCCATTGAGCCATGGAGATTTGGGACCCATGGGACGGGTACCATGCAGTATTACTTGAAAGGGTCTGCGTTGGCTCACCCAACCTCACCAAACCTCTCAGCCCCAAGAGTGTCCACCCTTATGTCTCAATCGGCTGTGGGTCTAGATATGGTCAATCCAGGTTGCATCACAGCCCTTGAACGAATTTTGTAAGAATTTCTCTCTCTTTCACTGTCTTTGTTTCACGGGTTTTGAAAAGTAATTTATTTTTATAATGGGGTTTAGCTGCTTTTCACGGCTGTGTTTATGCCGTGTTACAGCCCCTTGACTCACTTACAGAGAGATATCAATAGATAGGTTTGAAGATTCTTACTAGTCAGATATATTCTTGTGCGGTGAATAGGGGGTGTTGAGTCCAGTTCACTGAGCAAGGAGTAGGTCTTGTCTATTACATATTGGGTTTATGGAACGGTATCGGAGCTAATTTGAAACCCTTGTTTTATGCATCACCCCACCTCACCTTTCCCGTTCAGCAGCCATAGTTTGTTTTCTAAACGTGTGACTATGTTCTGTTTTGTAATTCACTTCAAGTGTAGCGGTTTTTACATTCCCTCTATAAGTGCTATCTTATGATAAGTGTCTTTTTCTGTGTGACTTATTTCACTTAGAATCGTCGTACCTAAATCCACTCATCGTGCTGCTACTAGCCTTATGACGTTGATTTCATGGCTGAGTGATATTCCATTGTACATGAGGACCACAACTTCTTTATCCATTTTTCTCTTTCCTAGGATATTTAAGATGTAATGAAGTGGTGGTTCTTGTCAACAGAGCAGCCCTAAACTTTGGAGTGCCTGTGTCTTTCTGATTTTTAGTTTTCCCAATTTATACGCCCATGAGTGGAAGTGCCCTATGCTCTCTAAGCTGTGTTTTTTAGGTGTTTCAGGACACACCGTACACTTCTCCAGAGTGGCTGTTGGCAATTTACATCCCTCCCATCAGCGTAGCAAGGCTCCCATTTCTCCATGGCCGCTCCTGCATTTCTGGTTTTGACACTTTTTTCCGCATGGCCCTTTTTCCCCCTGAGAAGCGAGACTTCTTTGCAGCACTGATTTGCCTTTCCAGGTTGCTTGGTTGGCCAAAAAGGGCGTATGCGTTTTTTCCTGAATATATTCAGGAAAAAACGCATACGCCCTTTTTGGCCAAGGGCATCATTGTCCACGTTTTGCCGCTTTTCATGTGCTTTCAAGGCGATTCGAATCTACCTCCTGAAATCTGTTTCCTGCAATTCTGCCTTGCTTTCAAAGCCTCTTCGTTGCCTTCTCTCAATATATTTGTGGACGAGAGTTATCATTTATAACTCTGCAGGTTTGTGAATTGCAGTGCCCCTGAGCTCCATTTTTCCAGTCGCTTTTTTGGGAGCTGGCCGCAAAAGTGCAGGATTGCTTCAGGCCCTCTTCTGGTTCTGGGGGGCAGGCTGAGCTTGTGGTTAATTCTTCTTCCTGATGGGAAAATAGAGTGACCTGTGCCTGTCCCAACCCCTTGAGCTAGTCTCTCATTGGTTCCCCTCTTGCCGTTCATCCTCAGGACAAATTGCAACCTCTACGGAACAGGAGATTAAAGGTGCTGATTCTCCAAGGAGGGAGATGGCTAGTAAAGTGGCTGGAATGGCGAACCCGAGCACAAGGAGATGAGAAATGAGGGGCGTTTTAGAAACCTTTCCCGATCACACGGTGTACCATCTTCTGGGTTTCTCATGCATGTTTTCGACGTAGGAAGATGCCCTTGAACCTGGAGATTTGGGGCCCATGGGATGGGTACCATGCAGTATTACTTTAAAGGGTCTGCGTTGGCTCACGCAACCTCACCAAAACTCTCAGCCCCAAGAGTGTCCACCCTTATGTCTCAATCAGCTGTGGGTCTAGATATGGTCAATCCAGGTTGCATCACAGCCCCTGAACGAATTTTGTAAGAATTTCTCTCTCTTTCACTGTCTTTGTTTCACGGGTTTTGAAAAGCAATTTATTTTTATAATGGGGTTTAGCTGCTTTTCACGGCTGTGTTTAGGCCGCTTTACACCCAATTGACTCACTTACAGAGAGATATCAATACATAGGTTTGAAGATTCTTACTAGTCAGATATATTCTTGTGCGGTGAATAGGGGGTGTTGAGGCCATTTCACTGAGCAAGGAGTAGGTCTTGTCTACTACATATTGGGTTTATGGAACGGTATCTGAGCTAATTTGAAACCCTTGATTTATGCATCACCCCACCTAACATTTCCCGTTCAGCAGCCATAGTGTGTTTTCTAAACGTGTGACTCTGTTCTGTTTTGTAATTCAGTTCAAGTGTAGCGGTTTTTACATTCCCTCTATAAGTGATATCTTATGATAAGTGTCTTTTTCTGTGTGACTTATTTCATTTAGAATCGTCGTACCTAAATCCACTCATCGTGCTGCTACTAGCCTTATGACGTGGATTTCATGGCTGAGTGATATTCCATTGTACATGAGGACCACAAGTTCTTTATCCACTTTTCTCTTTCCTAGGATATTTAAGGTGTAATGAAGTGGGGGTTCTTGTCAACAGAGCAGCCCTAAACTTTGGGGTGCCTGTGTCTTGCTGATTTTTAGTTTTCCCAATTTATACGCCCATGAGTGGAAGTGCCCTATGCTCTCCAAGCTGTGTTTTTTAGATGTTTCAGGACACACCGTACACTTCTCCAGAGTGGCTGTTGGCAATTTACATCCTGCCCATCAGCATAGCAAGGCTCCCATTTCTGCATGGCCGGTCCTGCATTTCTGGTTTGGACACTTTTTTCCGCATGGCCCTTTTGCCCGCTGGGAAGCGAGACTTTTTGGAGCGCTGATTTGCCTTTCCAGGTGGCTTGGTTGGCCAAAAAGGGCGTATGCGTTTTTTCCTGAATATATTCAGGAAAAAACGCATACGCCCTTTTTGGCCAAGGGCATCATTGTCCACGTTTTGCCGCTTTTCATGTGCTTTCAAGGCGATTCGAATCTACCTCCTGAAATCTGTTTCCTGCAATTCTGCCTTGCTTTCAATGCCTCTTCGTTGCCTTCCCTCAATATATTTGTGGACGAGAGTTATCGTTTATAACTCTGCAGGTTTGTTTATTGCAGTGCCCCTGAGCTCCATTTTTCCAGTCACTTTTTTGGGAGCTGGCCGCAAAAGTGCACGATTGCTTCAGGCCCTCTTCTGGTTCTGGGGGGCAGGCTGAGCTTGTGGTTAATTCTTCTTCCTGATGGGAAAATAGAGTGACCTGTGCCTGTCCCAACCCCTAGAGCTAGTCTCTCATTGGTTCCCCTCTTCCCGTTCATCCTCAGGACAAATTGCAACCTCTACGGAACAGGAGATTAAAGGTGCTGATTCTCCAAGGAGGGAGATGGCTAGTAAAGCGGCTGGAATGGCGAACCCGAGCACAAGGAGATGAGAAATGAGGGGCGTTTTAGAAACCTTTCCCGATCACACGGTGTACCATCTTCTGGGTTTCTCATGCATGTTTTCGACGTAGGAAGATGCCCTTGAACCTGGAGATTTGGGACCCATGGGATGGGTACCATGCAGTATTACTTTAAAGGGTCTGCGTTGGCTCACGCAACCTCACCAAAACTCTCAGCCCCAAGAGTGTCCACCCTTATGTCTCAATCAGCTGTGGGTCTAGATATGGTCAATCCAGGTTGCATCACAGCCCCTGAACGAATTTTGTAAGAATTTCTCTCTCTTTCACTGTCTTTGTTTCACGGGTTTTGAAAAGTAATTTATTTTTATAATGGGGTTTAGCTGTTTTTCACGGCTGTGTTTAGGCCGCTTTACACCCAATTGACTCACTTACAGAGAGATATCAATACATAGGTTTGAAGATTCTTACTAGTCAGATATATTCTTGTGCGGTGAATAGGGGGTGTTGAGGCCATTTCACTGAGCAAGGAGTAGGTCTTGTCTACTACATATTGGGTTTATGGAACGGTATCTGAGCTAATTTGAAACCCTTGATTTATGCATCACCCCACCTCACCTTTCCCGTTCAGCAGCCATAGTGTGTTTTCTAAACGTGTGACTCTGTTCTGTTTGGTAATTCAGTTCAAGTGTAGCGGTTTTTACATTCCCTCTATAAGTGATATCTTATGATAAGTGTCTTTTTCTGTGTGACTTATTTCATTTAGAATCGTCGTATCTAAATCCACTCATCGTGCTCCTACTAGCCTTATGACGTGGATTTCATGGCTGAGTGATATTCCATTGTACATGAGGACCACAACTTCTTTATCCACTTTTCTCTTTCCTAGGATATTTAAGGTGTAATGAAGTGAGGGTTCTTGTCAACAGAGCAGCCCTAAACTTTGGGGTGCCTGTGTCTTGCTGATTTTTAGTTTTCCCAATTTATACGCCCATGAGTGGAAGTGCCCTATGCTCTGGAAGCTGTGTTTTTTAGATGTTTCAGGACACACCGTACACTTCTCCAGAGTGGCTGTTGGCAATTTACATCCCGCCCATCAGCGTACCAAGGCTCCCATTTCTCCATGGCCGGTCCTGCATTTCTGGTTTGGACACTTTTTTCCGCATGGCCCTTTTGCCCGCTGGGAAGCGAGACTTCTTTGGAGCGCTGATTTGCCTTTCCAGGTTGCTTGGTTGGCCAAAAAGGGCGTATGCGTTTTTTCCTGAATATATTCAGGAAAAAACGCATACGCCCTTTTTGGCCAAGGGCATCATTGTCCACGTTTTGCCGCTTTTCAAGTGCTATCAAGGCGATTCGAATCTACCTCCTGAAATCTGTTTCCTGCAATTCTGCCTTGCTTTCAAAGCCTCTTCGTTGCCTTCCCTCAATATATTTGTGGACGAGAGTTATCATTTATAACTCTGCAGGTTTGTGAATTGCAGTGCCCCTGAGCTCCATTTATCCAGTCGCTTTTTTGGGAGCTGGCCGCAAAAGTGCAGGATTGCTTCAGGCCCTCTTCTGTTTCTGGGGGGCAGGCTGAGCTTGTGGTTAATTCTTCTTCCTGATGGGAAAATAGAGTGACCTGTGCCTGTCCCAACCCCTAGAGCTAGTCTCTCATTGGTTCCCCTCTTCCCGTTCATTCTCAGGACAAATTGCAACCTGTACGGAACAGGAGATTAAAGGTGCTGATTCTCCAAGGAGGGAGATGGCTAGTAAAGCGGCTGGAATGGCGAACCCGAGCACAAGGAGATGAGAAATGAGGTGCGTTTTAGAAACCTTTCCCGATCACACGGTGTACCATCTTCTGGGTTTCTCATGCATGTTTTCGAGGTGGGAAGTTGCCCTTGAACCTGCAGATTTGGGACCCATGGGATGGGTACCATGCAGTATTACTTTAAAGGGACTGCGTTGGCTCACGCAACCTCACCAAACCTCTCAGCCCCAAGATTGTCCACCCTTATGTCTCAATCAGCTGTGGGTATAGATATGGTCAATCCAGGTTGCATCACAGCCCCTGAACGAATTTTGTAAGAATTTCTCTCTCTTTCACTGTCTTTGTTTCACGGGTTTTGAAAAGTAATTTATTTTTATAATGGGGTTTAGCTGCTTTTCACGGCTGTGTTTAGGCCGCTTTACACCCAATTGACTCACTTACATAGAGATATCAATACATAGGTTTGAAGATTCTTACTAGTCAGATATATTCTTCTGCGGTGAATAGGGGGTGTAGAGGCCAGTTCACTGAGCAAGGAGTAGGTCTTGTCTACTACATATTGGGTTTATGGAACGGTATCTGAGATAATTTGAAACCCTTGATTTATGCATCACCCCACCTCACCTTTCCCGTTCAGCAACCATAGTGTGTTTTCTAAACGTGTGACTCTGTTCTGTTTTGTAATTCAGTTCAAGTGTAGCGGTTTTTACATTCCCTCTATAAGTGATATCTTATGATTAATGTCTTTTTCTGTGTGACTTATTTCATTTAGAATCGTCGTACCTAAATCCACTCATCGTGCTGCTACTAGCCTTATGACGTGGATTTCATGGCTGAGTGATATTCCATTGTACATGAGGACCACAAGTTCTTTATCCACTTTTCTCTTTCCTAGGATATTTAAGGTGTAATGAAGTGGGGGTTCTTGTCAACAGAGCAGCCCTAAACTTTGGGGTGCCTGTGTCTTGCTGATTTTTAGTTTTCCCAATTTATACGCCCATGAGTGGAAGTGCCCTATGCTCTCCAAGCTGTGTTTTTTAGATGTTTCAGGACACACCGTACACTTCTCCAGAGTGGCTGTTGGCAATTTACATCCCGCCCATCAGCGTAGCAAGGCTCCCATTTCTCCATGGCCGGTCCTGCATTTCTGGTTTGGACACTTTTTTCCGCATGGCCCTTTTGCCCGCTGGGAAGCGAGACTTCTTTGGAGCGCTGATTTGCCTTTCCCGGTTGCTTGGTTGGCCAAAAAGGGCGTATGCGTTTTTTCCTGAATATATTCAGGAAAAAACGCATACGCCCTTTTTGGCCAAGGGCATCATTGTCCACGTTTTGCCGCTTTTCATGTGCTTTCAAGGCGATTCGAATCTACCTCCTGAAATCTGTTTCCTGCAATTCTGCCTTGCTTTCAAAGCCTCTTCGTTGCCTTCTCTCAATATATTTGTGGACGAGAGTTATCATTTATAACTCTGCAGGTTTGTGAATTGCAGTGCCCCTGAGCTCCATTTTTCCAGTCGCTTTTTTGGGAGCTAGCCGCAAAAGTGCAGGATTGCTTCAGGCCCTCTTCTGGTTCTGGGGGGCAGGCTGAGCTTGTGGTTAATTCTTCTTCCTGATGGGAAAATAGTGTGACCTGTGCCTGTCCCAACCCCTAGAGCTAGTCTCTCATTGGTTCCCCTCTTCCCGTTCATCCTCAGGACAAATTTCAACCTGTACGGAACAGGAGATTAAAGGTGCTGATTCTCCAAGGAGGGAGAAGGCTAGTAAAGGGGCTGCAATGGCGAACCCGAGCACAAGGAGATGAGAAATGAGGTGCGTTTTAGAAACCTTTCCCGATCACACGGTGTGCCATCTTCTGTGTTGCTCATGCATGTTTTCGATGTAGGAAGATGCCCTTGAGCCATGGAGATTTGGGACCCATGGGACGGGTACCATGCAGTATTACTTGAAAGGGTCTGCGTTGGCTCACCCAACCTCACCAAACCTCTCAGCCCCAAGAGTGTCCACCCTTATGTCTCAATCGGCTGTGGGTCTAGATATGGTCAATCCAGGTTGCATCACAGCCCTTGAACGAATTTTGTAAGAATTTCTCTCTCTTTCACTGTCTTTGTTTCACGGGTTTTGAAAAGTGATTTATTTTTATAATGGGGTTTAGCTGCTTTTCACGGCTGTGTTTATGCCGCTTTACACCCCCTTGACTCACTTACAGAGAGATATCAATAGATAGGTTTGAAGATTCTTACTAGTCAGATATATTCTTGTGCGGTGAATACGGGGTGTTGAGTCCAGTTCACTGAGCAAGGAGTAGGTCTTGTCTATTACATATTGGGTTTATGGAACGGTATCGGAGCTAATTTGAAACCCTTGTTTTATGCATCACCCCACCTCACCTTTCCCGTTCAGCAGCCATAGTTTGTTTTCTAAACGTGTGACTATGTTCTGTTTTGTAATTCACTTCAACTGTAGCGGTTTTTACATTCCCTCTATAAGTGCTATCTTATGATAAGTGTCTTTTTCTGTGTGACTTATTTCACTTAGAATCGTCGTACCTAAATCCACTCATCGTGCTGCTACTAGCCTTATGACGTTGATTTCATGGCTGAGTGATATTCCATTGTACATGAGGACCCCAACTTCTTTATCCATTTTTCTCTTTCCTAGGATATTAAAGGTGTAATGAAGTGGGGGTTCTTGTCAACAGAGCAGCCCTAAACTTTGGGGTGCCTGTGTCTTGCTGATTTTTAGTTTTCCCAATTTATACGCCCATGAGTGGAAGTGCCCTATGCGCTCCAAGCTGTGTTTTTTAGATGTTTCAGGACACACCGTACACTTCTCCAGAGTGACTGTTTGCAATTTACATCCCGCCCATCAGCGTAGCAAGTCTCCCATTTCTCCATGGCCGCTCCTGCATTTCTGGTTTTGAAACTTTTTTCTGCATGGCCCTTTTGACCGCTGGGATGCGAGACTTCTTTGTAGCGCTGATTTGCCTTTCCAGGTTGCTTGGTTGGCCAAAAAGGGCGTATGCGTTTTTTCCTGAATATATTCAGGAAAAAACGCATACGCCCTTTTTAGCCAAGTGCATCATTGTCCACGTTTTGCCGCTTTTCATGTGCTTTCAAGGCGATTCGAATCTACCTCCTGAAATCTGTTTCCTGCAATTCTGCCTTGCTTTCAAAGCCTCTTCGTTGCCTTCCCTCAATATATTTGTGGACGAGAGTTATCGTTTATAACTCTGCAGGTTTGTTTATTGCAGTGCCCCTGAGCTCCATTTTTCCAGTCACTTTTTTGGGAGCTGGCCGCAAAAGTGCAGGATTGCTTCAGGCCCTCTTCTGCTTCTGGGGTGCAGGCTGAGCTTGTGGTTAATTCTTCTTCCTGATGGGAAAATAGAGTGACCTGTGCCTGTCCCAACCCCTAGAGCTAGTCTCTCATTGGTTCCCCTCTTGCCGTTCATCCTCAGGACAAATTGCAACCTCTACGGAACAGGAGATTAAAGGTGCTGATTCTCCAAGGAGGGAGATGGCTAGTAAAGCGGCTGGAATGGCGAACCCGAGCACAAGGAGATGAGAAATGAGGGGCGTTTTAGAAACCTTTCCCGATCACACGGTGTACCATCTTCTGGGTTTCTCATGCATGTTTTCGACGTAGGAAGATGCCCTTGAACCTGGAGATTTGGGACCCATGGGATGGGTACCATGCAGTATTACTTTAAAGGGTTTGCGTTGGCTCACGCAACCTCACCAAAACTCTCAGCCCCAAGAGTGTCCACCCTTATGTCTCAATCAGCTGTGGGTCTAGATATGGTCAATCCAGGTTGCATCACAGCCCCTGAACGAATTTTGTAAGAATTTCTCTCTCTTTCACTGTCTTTGTTTCACGGGTTTTGAAAAGTAATTTATTTTTATAATGGGGTTTAGCTGCTTTTCACGGCTGTGTTTAGGCCGCTTTACACCCAATTGACTCACTTACAGAGAGATATCAATACATAGGTTTGAAGATTCTTACTAGTCAGATATATTCTTGTGCAGTGAATAGGGGGTGTTGAGGCCATTTCACTGAGCAAGGAGTAGGTCTTGTCTACTACATATTGGGTTTATGGAACGGTATCTGAGCTAATTTGAAACCCTTGATTTATGCATCACCCCACCTCACCTTTCCCGTTCAGCAGCCATAGTGTGTTGTCTAAACGTGTGACTCTGTTCTGTTTTGTAATTCAGTTCAAGTGTAGCGGTTTTTACATTCCCTCTATAAGTGATATCTTATGATAAGTGTCTTTTTCTGTGTGACTTATTTCATTTAGAATCGTCGTATCTAAATCCACTCATCGTGCTGCTACTAGCCTTATGACGTGGATTTCATGGCTGAGTGATATTCCATTGTACATGAGGACCACAACTTCTTTATCCACTTTTCTCTTTCCTAGGATATTTAAGGTGTAATGAAGTGGGGGTTCTTGTCAACAGAGCAGCCCTAAACTTTGGGGTGCCTGTGTCTTGCTGATTTTTAGTTTTCCCAATTTATACGCCCATGAGTGGAAGTGCCCTATGCTCTCCAAGCTGTGTTTTTTAGATGTTTCAGGACACACCGTACACTTCTCCAGAGTGGCTGTTGGCAATTTACATCCCGCCCATCAGCGTAGCAAGGCTCCCATTTCTCCATGGCCGGTCCTGCATTTCTGGTTTGGACACTTTTTTCCGCATGGCCCTTTTGCCCGCTGGGAAGCAAGACTTCTTTGGAGCGCTGATTTGCCTTTCCCGGTTGCTTGGTTGGCCAAAAAGGGCGTATGCGTTTTTTCCTGAATATATTCAGGAAAAAACGCATACGCCCTTTTTGGCCAAGGGCATCATTGTCCACGTTTTGCCGCTTTTCATGTGCTTTCAAGGCGATTCGAATCTACCTCCTGAAATCTGTTTCCTGCAATTCTGCCTTGCTTTCAAAGCCTCTTCGTTGCCTTCTCTCAATATATTTGTGGACGAGAGTTATCATTTATAACTCTGCAGGTTTGTGAATTGCAGTGCCCCTGAGCTCCATTTTTCCAGTCGCTTTTTTGGGAGCTAGCCGCAAAAGTGCAGGATTGCTTCAGGCCCTCTTCTGGTTCTGGGGGGCAGGCTGAGCTTGTGGTTAATTCTTCTTCCTGATGGGAAAATAGAGTGACCTGTGCCTGTCCCAACCCCTAGAGCTAGTCTCTCATTGGTTCCCCTCTTGCCGTTCATCCTCAGGACAAATTGCAACCTGTACGGAACAGGAGATTAAAGGTGCTGATTCTCCAAGGAGGGAGATGGCTAGTAAAGCGGCTGGAATGGCGAACCCGAGCACAAGGAGATGAGAAATGAGGTGCGTTTTAGAAACCTTTCCCGATCACACGGTGTACCATCTTCTGGGTTTCTCATGCATGTTTTCGAGGTAGGAAGTTGCCCTTGAACCTGGAGATTTGGGACCCATGGGATGGGTACCATGCAGTATTACTTTAAAGGGACTGCGTTGGCTCACGCAACCTCACCAAACCTCTCAGCCCCAAGATTGTCCACCCTTATGTCTCAATCAGCTGTGGGTCTAGATATGGTCAATCCAGGTTGCATCACAGCCCCTGAACGAATTTTGTAAGAATTTCTCTCTCTTTCACTGTCTTTGTTTCACGGGTTTTGAAAAGTAATTTATTTTTATAATGGGGTTTAGCTGCTTTTCACGGCTGTGTTTAGGCCGCTTTACACCCAATTGACTCACTTACAGAGAGATATCAATACATAGGTTTGAAGATTCTTACTAGTCAGATGTATTCTTGTGCGGTGAATAGGGGGTGTTGAGGCCAGTTCACTGAGCAAGGAGTAGGTCTTGTCTACTACATATTGGGTTTATGGAACGGTATCTGAGCTAATATTGAAACCCTTAATTTATGCATCACCCCACCTCACCTTTCCCGTTCAGCAACCATAGTGTGTTTTCTAAACGTGTGACTCTGTTCTGTTTTGTAATTCAGTTCAAGTGTAGCGGTTTTTACATTCCCTCTATAAGTGATATCTTATGATTAATGTCTTTTTCTGTGTGACTTATTTCATTTAGAATCGTCGTACCTAAATCCACTCATCGTGCTGCTACTAGCCTTATGACGTGGATTTCATGGCTGAGTGATATTCCATTGTACATGAGGACCACAAGTTCTTTATCCAGTTTTCTCTTTCCTAGGATATTTAAGGTGTAATGAAGTGGGGGTTCTTGTCAACAGAGCAGCCCTAAACTTTGGGGTGCCTGTGTCTTGCTGATTTTTAGTTTTCCCAATTTATACGCCCATGAGTGGAAGTGCCCTATGCTCTCCAAGCTGTGTTTTTTAGATGTTTCAGGACACACCGTACACTTCTCCAGAGTGGCTGTTGGCAATTTACATCCCGCCCATCAGCGTAGCAAGGCTCCCATTTCTCCATGGCCGGTCCTGCATTTCTGGTTTGGACACTTTTTTCCGCATGGCCCTTTTGCCCGCTGGGAAGCGAGACTTCTTTGGAGCGCTGATTTGCCTTTCCCGGTTGCTTGGTTGGCCAAAAAGGGCGTATGCGTTTTTTCCTGAATATATTCAGGAAAAAACGCATACGCCCTTTTTGGCCAAGGGCATCATTGTCCACGTTTTGCCGCTTTTCATGTGCTTTCAAGGCGATTCGAATCTACCTCCTGAAATCTGTTTCCTGCAATTCTGCCTTGCTTTCAAAGCCTCTTCGTTGCCTTCTCTCAATATATTTGTGGACGAGAGTTATCATTTATAACTCTGCAGGTTTGTGAATTGCAGTGCCCCTGAGCTCCATTTTTCCAGTCGCTTTTTTGGGAACTAGCCGCAAAAGTGCAGGATTGCTTCAGGCCCTCTTCTGGTTCTGGGGGGCAGGCTGAGCTTGTGGTTAATTCTTCTTCCTGATGGGAAAATAGTGTGACCTGTGCCTGTCCCAACCCCTAGAGCTAGTCTCTCATTGGTTCCCCTCTTCCCGTTCATCCTCAGGACAAATTTCAACCTGTACGGAACAGGAGATTAAAGGTGCTGATTCTCCAAGGAGGGAGAAGGCTAGTAAAGGGGCTGCAATGGCGAACCCGAGCACAAGGAGATGAGAAATGAGGTGCGTTTTAGAAACCTTTCCCGATCACACGGTGTGCCATCTTCTGTGTTGCTCATGCATGTTTTCGATGTAGGAAGATGCCCTTGAGCCATGGAGATTTGGGACCCATGGGACGGGTACCATGCAGTATTACTTGAAAGGGTCTGCGTTGGCTCACCCAACCTCACCAAACCTCTCAGCCCCAAGAGTGTCCACCCTTATGTCTCAATCGGCTGTGGGTCTAGATATGGTCAATCCAGGTTGCATCACAGCCCTTGAACGAATTTTGTAAGAATTTCTCTCTCTTTCACTGTCTTTGTTTCACGGGTTTTGAAAAGTAATTTATTTTTATAATGGGGTTTAGCTGCTTTTCACGGCTGTGTTTATGCCGCTTTACACCCCCTTGACTCACTTACAGAGAGATATCAGTAGATAGGTTTGAAGATTCTTACTAGTCAGATATATTCTTGTGCGGTGAATACGGGGTGTTGAGTCCAGTTCACTGAGCAAGGAGTAGGTCTTGTCTATTACATATTGGGTTTATGGAACGGTATCGGAGCTAATTTGAAACCCTTGTTTTATGCATCACCCCACCTCACCTTTCCCGTTCAGCAGCCATAGTTTGTTTTCTAAACGTGTGACTATGTTCTGTTTTGTAATTCACTTCAACTGTAGCGGTTTTTACATTCCCTCTATAAGTGCTATCTTATGATAAGTGTCTTTTTCTGTGTGACTTATTTCACTTAGAATCGTCGTACCTAAATCCACTCATCGTGCTGCTACTAGCCTTATGACGTTGATTTCATGGCTGAGTGATATTCCATTGTACATGAGGACCCCAACTTCTTTATCCATTTTTCTCTTTCCTAGGATATTTAAGGTGTAATGAAGTGGGGGTTCTTGTCAACAGAGCAGCCCTAAACTTTGGGGTGCCTGTGTCTTGCTGATTTTTAGTTTTCCCAATTTATACGCCCATGAGTGGAAGTGCCCTATGCTCTCCAAGCTGTGTTTTTTAGGTGTTTCAGGACACACCGTACACTTCTCCAGAGTGGCTGTTGGCAATTTACATCCCTCCCATCAGCGTAGCAAGGCTCCCATTTCTCCATGGCCGCTCCTGCATTTCTGGTTTTGACACTTTTTTCCGCATGGCCCTTTTTCCCCCTGAGAAGCGAGACTTCTTTGCAGCACTGATTTGCCTTTCCAGGTTGCTTGGTTGGCCAAAAAGGGCGTATGCGTTTTTTCCTGAATATATTCAGGAAAAAACGCATACGCCCTTTTTGGCCAAGGGCATCATTGTCCACGTTTTGCCGCTTTTCATGTGCTTTCAAGGCGATTCGAATCTACCTCCTGAAATCTGTTTCCTGCAATTCTGCCTTGCTTTCAAAGCCTCTTCGTTGCCTTCTCTCAATATATTTGTGGACGAGAGTTATCATTTATAACTCTGCAGGTTTGTGAATTGCAGTGCCCCTGAGCTCCATTTTTCCAGTCGCTTTTTTGGGAGCTAGCCGCAAAAGTGCAGGATTGCTTCAGGCCCTCTTCTGGTTCTGGGGGGCAGGCTGAGCTTGTGGTTAATTCTTCTTCCTGATGGGAAAATAGTGTGACCTGTGCCTGTCCCAACCCCTAGAGCTAGTCTCTCATTGGTTCCCCTCTTCCGGTTCATCCTCAGGACAAATTTCAACCTGTACGGAACAGGAGATTAAAGGTGCTGATTCTCCAAGGAGGGAGATGGCTAGTAAAGCGGCTGGAATGGCGAACCCGAGCACAAGGAGATGAGAAATGAGGGGCGTTTTAGAAACCTTTCCCGATCACACGGTGTACCATCTTCTGGGTTTCTCATGCATGTTTTCGACGTAGGAAGATGCCCTTGAACCTGGAGATTTGGGACCCATGGGATGGGTACCATGCAGTATTACTTTAAAGGGTCTGCGTTGGCTCACGCAACCTCACCAAAACTCTCAGCCCCAAGAGTGTCCACCCTTATGTCTCAATCAGCTGTGAGTCTAGATATGGTCAATCCATGGTTGCATCACAGCCCCTGAACGAATTTTGTAAGAATTTCTCTCTCTTTCACTGTCTTTGTTTCACGGGTTTTGAAAAGTAATTTATTTTTATAATGGGGTTTAGCTGCTTTTCACGGCTGTGTTTAGTCCGCTTTACACCCAATTGACTCACTTACAGAGAGATATCAATACATAGGTTTGAAGATTATTACTAGTCAGATATATTCTTGTGCGGTGAATAGGGGGTGTTGAGGGGAGTTCACTGAGCAAGGAGTAGGTCTTGTCTACTAGATATTGGGTTTATGGAACGGTATCTGAGCTAATTTGAAACCCTTGATTTATGCATCACCCTACCTCACCTTTCCCGTTCAGCAACCATAGTGTGTTTTCTAAACGTGTGACTCTGTTCTGTTTTGTAATTCACTTCAACTGTAGCGGTTTTTACATTCCCTCTATAAATGCTATCTTATGATAAGTGTCTTTTTCTGTGTGACTTATTTCACTTAGAATCGTCGTACCTAAATCCACTCATCGTGCTGCTACTAGCCTTATGACGTGGATTTCATGGCTGAGTGATATTCCATTGTACATGAGGACCACAACTTCTGTATCCACTTTTCTCTTTCCTAGGATATTTAAGGTGTAATGAAGTGGGGGTTCTTGTCAACAGAGCAGCCCTAAACTTTGGGGTGCCTGTGTCTTGCTGATTTTTAGTTTTCCCAATTTATACGCCCATGAGTGGAAGTGCCCTATGCTCTCCAAGCTGTGTTTTTTAGATGTTTCAGGACACACCGTACACTTCTCCAGAGTGGCTGTTGGCAATTTACATCCCGCCCATCAGCGTAGCAAGGCTCCCATTTCTCCATGGCCGGTCCTGCATTTCTGGTTTGGACACTTTTTTCCGCATGGCCCTTTTGCCCGCTGGGAAGCGAGACTTCTTTGGAGCGCTGATTTGCCTTTCCCGGTTGCTTGGTTGGCCAAAAAGGGCGTATGCGTTTTTTCCTGAATATATTCAGGAAAAAACGCATACGCCCTTTTTGGCCAAGGGCATCATTGTCCACGTTTTGCCGCTTTTCATGTGCTTTCAAGGCGATTCGAATCTACCTCCTGAAATCTGTTTCCTGCAATTCTGCCTTGCTTTCAATGCCTCTTCGTTGCCTTCCCTCAATATATTTGTGGACGAGAGTTATCGTTTATAACTCTGCAGGTTTGTTTATTGCAGTGCCCCTGAGCTCCATTTTTCCAGTCACTTTTTTGGGAGCTGGCCGCAAAAGTGCAGGATTGCTTCAGGCCCTCTTCTGGTTCTGGGGGGCAGGCTGAGCTTGTGGTTAATTCTTCTTCCTGATGGGAAAATAGAGTGACCTGTGCCTGTCCCAACCCCTAGAGCTAGTCTCTCATTGGTTCCCCTCTTCCCGTTCATCCTCAGGACAAATTGCAACCTGTACGGAACAGGAGATTAAAGGTGCTGATTCTCCAAGGAGGGAGATGGCTAGTAAAGCGGCTGGAATGGCGAACCCGAGCACAAGGAGATGAGAAATGAGGTGCGTTTTAGAAACCTTTCCCGATCACACGGTGTACCATCTTCTGGGTTTCTCATGCATGTTTTCGAGGTAGGAAGTTGCCCTTGAACCTGGAGATTTGGGACCCATGGGATGGGTACCATGCAGTATTACTTTAAAGGGACTGCGTTGGCTCACGCAACCTCACCAAACCTCTCAGCCCCAAGATTGTCCACCCTTATGTCTCAATCAGCTGTGGGTCTAGATATGGTCAATCCAGGTTGCATCACAGCCCCTGAACGAATTTTGTAAGAATTTCTCTCTCTTTCACTGTCTTTGTTTCACGGGTTTTGAAAAGTAATTTATTTTTATAATGGGGTTTAGCTGCTTTTCACGGCTGTGTTTAGGCCGCTTTACACCCAATTGACTCACTTACAGAGAGATATCAATACATAGGTTTGAAGATTCTTACTAGTCAGATATATTCTTGTGCGGTGAATAGGGGGTGTTGAGGCCAGTTCACTGAGCAAGGAGTAGGTCTTGTCTACTACATATTGGGTTTATGGAACGGTATCTGAGCTAATATTGAAACCCTTGATTTATGCATCACCCCACCTCACATTTCCCATTCAGCAACCATAGTGTGTTTTCTAAACGTGTGACTCTGTTCTGTTTTGTAATTCAGTTCAAGTGTAGCGGTTTTTACATTCCCTCTATAAATGCTATCTTATGATAAGTGTCTTTTTCTGTGTGACTTATTTCACTTAGAATCGTCGTACCTAAATCCACTCATCGTGCTGCTACTAGCCTTATGACGTGGATTTCATGGCTGAGTGATATTCCATTGTACATGAGGACCACAACTTCTGTATCCACTTTTCTCTTTCCTAGGATATTTAAGGTGTAATGAAGTGGGGGTTCTTGTCAACAGAGCAGCCCTAAACTTTGGGGTGCCTGTGTCTTGCTGATTTTTAGTTTTCCCAATTTATACGCCCATGAGTGGAAGTGCCCTATGCTCTCCAAGCTGTGTTTTTTAGATATTTCAGGACACACCGTACACTTCTCCAGAGTGGCTGTTGGCAATTTACATCCCTCCCATCAGCGTAGCAAGGCTCCCATTTCTCCATGGCCGGTCCTGCATTTCTGGTTTGGACACTTTTTTCCGCATGGCCCTTTTGCCCGCTGGGAAGCGAGACTTCTTTGGAGCGCTGATTTGCCTTTCCAGGTGGCTTGGTTGACCAAAAAGGGCGTATGCGTTTTTTCCTGAATATATTCAGGAAAAAACGCATACGCCCTTTTTGGCCAAGGGCATCATTGTCCACGTTTTGCCGCTTTTCATGTGCTTTCAAGGCGATTCGAATCTACCTCCTGAAATCTGTTTCCTGCAATTCTGCCTTGCTTTCAAAGCCTCTTCGTTGCCTTCCCTCAATATATTTGTGGACGAGAGTTATCGTTTATAACTCTACAGGTTTGTTTATTGCAGTGCCTCTGAGCTCCATTTTTCCAGTCGCTTTTTCGGGAGCTGGCCGCAAAAGTGCAGGATTGCTTCAGGCCCTCTTCTGGTTCTGGGGGGCAGGCTGAGCTTGTGGTTAATTCTTCTTCCTGATGGGAAAATAGAGTGACCTGTGCCTGTCCCAACCCCTAGAGCTAGTCTCTCATTGGTTCCCCTCTTCCCGTTCATCCTCAGGACAAATTGCAACCTGTACGGAACAGGAGATTAAAGGTGCTGATTCTCTAAGGAGGGAGATGGCTAGTAAAGCGGCTGGAATGGCGAACCCGAGCACAAGGAGATCAGAAATGCGGTGCGTTTTAGAAACCTTTCCCGATCACACGGTGTACCATCTTCTGGGTTTCTCATGCATGTTTTCGACGTAGGAAGATGCCCTTGAAGTTGGATATTTGGGACCCATGGGGTGGGTACCATGCAGTATTACTTTAAAGGGTCTGCGTTGGCTCACGCAACCTCACCAAAACTCTCAGCCCCAAGAGTGTCCACCCTTATGTCTCAATCAGCTGTGGGTCTAGATATGGTCAATCCAGGTTGCATCACAGCCCCTGAACGAATTTTGTAAGAATTTCTCTCTCTTTCACTGTCTTTGTTTCACGGGTTTTGAAAAGTAATTTATTTTTATAATGGGGTTTAGCTGCTTTTCACGGCTGTGTTTAGGCTGCTTTACACCCAATTGACTCACTTACAGATAGATATCAATACATAGGTTTGAAGATTCTTACTAGTCAGATATATTCTTGTGCGGTGAATAGGGTGTGTTGAGGCCAGTTCACTGAGCAAGGAGTAGGTCTTGTCTACTACATATTGGGTTTATGGAACGGTATCTGAGCTAATTTGAAACCCTTGATTTATGCATCACCCCACCTCACCTTTCCCGTTCAGCAGCCATAGTGTGTTTTCTAAACGTGTGACTCTGTTCTGTTTTGTAATTCAGTTCAAGTGTAGCGGTTTTTACATTCCCTCTATAAGTGATATCTTATGATAAGTGTCTTTTTCTGTGTGACTTATTTCATTTAGAATCGTCGTATCTAAATCCACTCATCGTGCTGCTACTAGCCTTATGACGTGGATTTCATGGCTGAGTGATATTCCATTGTACATGAGGACCCCAACTTCTTTATCCATTTTTCTCTTTCCTAGGATATTTAAGGTGTAATGAAGTGGGGGTTCTTGTCAACAGAGCAGCCATCAACTTTGGGGTGCCTGTGTCTTGCTGATTTTTAGTTTTCCCAATTTATACGCCCATGAGTGGAAGTGCCCTATGCTCTCCAAGCTGTGTTTTTTAGATGTTTCAGGACACACCGTACACTTCTCCAGAGTGGCTGTTGGCAATTTACATCCCGCCCATCAGCGTAGCAAGGCTCCCATTTCTCCATGGCCGGTCCTGCATTTCTGGTTTGGACACTTTTTTCCGCATGGCCCTTTTGCCCGCTGGGAAGCGAGACTTCTTTGGAGCGCTGATTTGCCTTTCCAGGTGGCTTGGTTGGCCAAAAAGGGCGTATGCGTTTTTTCCTGTATATATTCAGGAAAAAACGCATACACCCTTTTTGGCCAAGGGCATCATTGTCCACGTTTTGCCGCTTTTCATGTGCTTTCAAGGCGATTCGAATCTACCTCCTGAAATCTGTTTCCTGCAATTCTGCCTTGCTTTCAAAGCCTCTTCGTTGCCTTCCCTCAATATATTTGTGGACGAGAGTTATCGTTTATAACTCTACAGGTTTGTTTATTGCAGTGCCTCTGAGCTCCATTTTTCCAGTCGCTTTTTCGGGAGCTGGCCGCAAAAGTGCAGGATTGCTTCAGACCCTCTTCTGGTTCTGGGGTCAGGCTGAGCTTGTGGTTAATTCTTCTTCCTGATGGGAAAATAGAGTGACCTGTGCCTGTCCCAACCCCTAGAGCTAGTCTCTCATTGGTTCCCCTCTTCCCGTTCATCCTCAGGACAAATTGCAACCTGTACGGAACAGGAGATTAAAGGTGCTGATTCTCTAAGGAGGGAGATGGCTAGTAAAGCGGCTGCAATGGCGAACCCGAGCACAAGGAGATGAGAAATGAGGTGCGTTTTAGAAACCTTTCCCGATCACACGGTGTACCATCTTCTGGGTTTCTCATGCATGTTTTCGAGGTAGGAAGTTGCCCTTGAACCTGGAGATTTGGGACCCATGGGATGGGTACCATGCAGTATTACTTTAAAGGGACTGCGTTGGCTCACGCAACCTCACCAAACCTCTCAGCCCCAAGATTGTCCACCCTTATGTCTCAATCAGCTGTGGGTCTAGATATGGTCAATCCAGGTTGCATCACAGCCCCTGAACGAATTTTGTAAGAATTTCTCTCTCTTTCACTGTCTTTGTTTCACGGGTTTTGAAAAGTAATTTATTTTTATAATGGGGTTTAGCTGCTTTTCACGGCTGTGTTTAGGCCGCTTTACACCCAATTGACTCACTTACAGAGAGATATCAATACATAGGTTTGAAGATTCTTACTAGTCAGATATATTCTTGTGCGGTGAATAGGGGGTGTTGAGGCCAGTTCACTGAGCAAGGAGTAGGTCTTGTCTACTACATATTGGGTTTATGGAACGGTATCTGAGCTAATATTGAAACCCTTGATTTATGCATCACCCCACCTCACCTTTCCCGTTCAGCAACCATAGTGTGTTTTCTAAACGTGTGACTATGTTCTGTTTTGTAATTCACTTCAACTGTAGCGGTTTTTACATTCCCTCTATAAATGCTATCTTATGATAAGTGTCTTTTTCTGTGTGACTTATTTCACTTAGAATCGTCGTACCTAAATCCACTCATCGTGCTGCTACTAGCCTTATGACGTGGATTTCATGGCTGAGTGATATTCCATTGTACATGAGGACCACAACTTCTGTATCCACTTTTCTCTTTCCTAGGATATTTAAGGTGTAATGAAGTGGGGGTTCTTGTCAACAGAGCAGCCCTAAACTTTGGGGTGCCTGTGTCTTGCTGATTTTTAGTTTTCCCAATTTATACGCCCATGAGTGGAAGTGCCCTATGCTCTCCAAGCTGTGTTTTTTAGATGTTTCAGGACACACCGTACACTTCTCCAGAGTGGCTGTTGGCAATTTACATCCCGCCCATCAGCGTAGCAAGGCTCCCATTTCTCCATGGCCGGTCCTGCATTTCTGGTTTGGACACTTTTTTCCGCATGGCCCTTTTGCCCGCTGGGAAGCGAGACTTCTTTGGAGCGCTGATTTGCCTTTCCAGGTGGCTTGGTTGGCCAAAAAGGGCGTATGCGTTTTTTCCTGAATATATTCAGGAAAAAACGCATACGCCCTTTTTGGCCAAGGGCATCATTGTCCACGTTTTGCCGCTTTTCATGTGCTTTCAAGGCGATTCGAATCTACCTCCTGAAATCTGTTTCCTGCAATTCTGCCTGGCTTTCAAAGCCTCTTCGTTGCCTTCCCTCAATATATTTGTGGACGAGAGTTATCGTTTATAACTCTGCAGGTTTGTTTATTGCAGTGCCTCTGAGCTCCATTTTTCCAGTCGCTTTTTCGGGAGCTGGCCGCAAAAGTGCAGGATTGCTTCAGGCCCTCTTCTGGTTCTGGGGGGCAGGCTGAGCTTGTGGTTAATTCTTCTTCCTGATGGGAAAATAGAGTGACCTGTGCCTGTCCCAACCCCTAGAGCTAGTCTCTCATTGGTTCCCCTCTTCCCGTTCATCCTCAGGACAAATTGCAACCTGTACGGAACAGGAGATTAAAGGTGCTGATTCTCTAAGGAGGGAGATGGCTAGTAAAGCGGCTGGAATGGCGAACCCGAGCACAAGGAGATGAGAAATGCGGTGCGTTTTAGAAACCTTTCCCGATCACACGGTGTACCATCTTCTGGGTTTCTCATGCATGTTTTCGACGTAGGAAGATGCCCTTGAAGTTGGATATTTGGGACCCATGGGGTGGGTACCATGCAGTATTACTTTAAAGGGTCTGCGTTGGCTCACGCAACCTCAAGAAAACTCTCAGCCCCAAGAGTGTCCACCCTTATGTCTCAATCAGCTGTGGGTCTAGATATGGTCAATCCAGGTTGCATCACAGCCCCTGAACGAATTTTGTAAGAATTTCTCTCTCTTTCACTGTCTTTGTTTCACGGGTTTTGAAAAGTAATTTATTTTTATAATGGGGTTTAGCTGCTTTTCACGGCTGTGTTTAGGCTGCTTTACACCCAATTGACTCACTTACAGAGAGATATCAATACATAGGTTTGAAGATTCTTACTAGTCAGATATATTCTTGTGCGGTGAATAGGGGGTGTTGAGGCCAGTTCACTGAGCAAGGAGTAGGTCTTGTCTACTACATATTGGGTTTATGGAACGGTATCTGAGCTAATTTGAAACCCTTGATTTATGCATCACCCCACCTCACCTTTCCCGTTCAGCAGCCATAGTGTGTTTTCTAAACGTGTGACTCTGTTCTGTTTTGTAATTCAGTTCAAGTGTAGCGGTTTTTACATTCCCTCTATAAGTGATATCTTATGATAAGTGTCTTTTTCTGTGTGACTTATTTCATTTAGAATCGTCGTACCTAAATCCACTCATCGTGCTGCTACTAGCCTTATGACGTGGATTTCATGGCTGAGTGATATTCCATTGTACATGAGGACCACAACTTCTGTATCCACTTTTCTCTTTCCTAGGATATTTAAGGTGTAATGAAGTGGGGGTTCTTGTCAACAGAGCAGCCCTAAACTTTGGGGTGCCTGTGTCTTGCTGATTTTTAGTTTTCCCAATTTATACGCCCATGAGTGGAAGTGCCCTATGCTCTCCAAGCTGTGTTTTTTAGATGTTTCAGGACACACCGTACACTTCTCCAGAGTGGCTGTTGGCAATTTACATCCCGCCCATCAGCGTAGCAAGGCTCCCATTTCTCCATGGCCGGTCCTGCATTTCTGGTTTGGACACTTTTTTCCGCATGGCCCTTTTGCCCGCTGGGAAGCGAGACTTCTTTGGAGCGCTGATTTGCCTTTCCAGGTGGCTTGGTTGGCCAAAAAGGGCGTATGCGTTTTTTCCTGTATATATTCAGGAAAAAACGCATACGCCCTTTTTGGCCAAGGGCATCATTGTCCACGTTTTGCCGCTTTTCATGTGCTTTCAAGGCGATTCGAATCTACCTCCTGAAATCTGTTTCCTGCAATTCTGCCTTGCTTTCAAAGCCTCTTCGTTGCCTTCCCTCAATATATTTGTGGACGAGAGTTATCGTTTATAACTCTACAGGTTTGTTTATAGCAGTGCCTCTGAGCTCCATTTTTCCAGTCGCTTTTTCGGGAGCTGGCCGCAAAAGTGCAGGATTGCTTCAGACCCTCTTCTGGTTCTGGGGTCAGGCTGAGCTTGTGGTTAATTCTTCTTCCTGATGGGAAAATAGAGTGACCTGTGCCTGTCCCAACCCCTACAGCTAGTCTCTCATTGGTTCCCCTCTTCCCGTTCATCCTCAGGACAAATTGCAACCTGTACGGAACAGGAGATTAAAGGTGCTGATTCTCTAAGGAGGGAGATGGCTAGTAAAGCGGCTGCAATGGCGAACCCGAGCACAAGGAGATGAGAAATGAGGTGCGTTTTAGAAACCTTTCCCGATCACACGGTGTACCATCTTCTGGGTTTCTCATGCATGTTTTCGACGTAGGAAGTTGCCCTTGAACCTGGAGATTTGGGACCCATGGGATGGGTACCATGCAGTATTACTTGAAAGGGTCTGCGTTGGCTCACCCAACCTCACCGAAACTCTCAGCCCCAAGAGTGTCCACCCTTATGTCTCAATCAGCTGTGGGTCTAGATATGGTCAATCCAGGTTGCATCACAGCCCCTGAACGAATTTTGTAAGAGTTTCTCTCTCTTTCACTGTCTTTGTTTCACGGGTTTTGAAAAGTAATTTATTTTTATAATGGAGTTTAGCTGCTTTTCACGGCTGTGTTTAGGCCGCTTTACACCCAATTGACTCACTTACAGAGAGATATCAATACATAGGTTTGAAGAGTCTTACTAGTCAGATATATTCTTGTGCGGTGAATAGGGGGTGTTGAGGCCAGTTCACTGAAAAAGGAATAGGTCTTGTCTCTTACATATTGGGTTTATGGAACGGTATCTGAGATAATTTGAAACCCTTGATTTATGCATCACCCCACCTCACCTTTCCCGTTCAGCAACCATAGTGTGTTTTCTAAACGTGTGACTCTGTTCTGTTTTGTAATTCAGTTCAAGTGTAGCGGTTTTTACATTCCCTCTATAAGTGATATCTTATGATAAGTGTCTTTTTCTGTGTGACTTATTTCATTTAGAATCGTCGTACCTAAATCCACTCATCGTGCTGCTACTAGCCTTATGACGTGGATTTCATGGCTGAGTGATATTCCATTGTACATGAGGACCACAAGTTCTTTATCCACTTTTCTCTTTCCTAGGATATTTAAGGTGTAATGAAGTGGGGGTTCTTGTCAACAGAGCAGCCCTAAACTTTGGGGTGCCTGTGTCTTGCTGATTTTTAGTTTTCCCAATTTATACGCCCATGAGTGGAAGTGCCCTATGCTCTCCAAGCTGTGTTTTTTAGATGTTTCAGGACACACCGTACACTTCTCCAGAGTGGCTGTTGGCAATTTACATCCCGCCCATCAGCGTAGCAAGGCTCCCATTTCTCCATGGCCGGTCCTGCATTTCTGGTTTGGACACTTTTTTCCGCATGGCCCTTTTGCCCGCTGGGAAGCGAGAGTTCTTTGGAGCGCTGATTTGCCTTTCCAGGTGGCTTGGTTGGCCAAAAAGGGCGTATGCGTTTTTTCCTGAATATATTCAGGAAAAAACGCATACGCCCTTTTTGGCCAAGGGCATCATTGTCCACGTTTTGCCACTTTTCAAGTGCTATCAAGGCGATTCGAATCTACCTCCTGAAATCTGTATCCTGCAATTCTGCCTTGCTTTCAAAGCCTCTTCGTTGCCTTCCCTCAATATATTTGTGGACGAGAGTTATCATTTATAACTCTGCAGGTTTGTGAATTGCAGTGCCCCTGAGCTCCATTTTTCCAGTCGCTTTTTTGGGAGCTGGCCGCAAAAGTGCAGGATTGCTTCAGGCCCTCTTCTGGTTCTGGGGGGCAGGCTGAGCTTGTGGTTAATTCTTCTTCCTGATGGGAAAATAGAGTGACCTGTGCCTGTCCCAACCCCTAGAGCTAGTCTCTCATTGGTTCCCCTCTTCCCGTTCATCCTCAGGACAAATTGCAACCTGTACGGAACAGGAGATTAAAGGTGCTGATTCTCCAAGGAGGGAGATGGCTAGTAAAGCGGCTGGAATGGCGAACCCGAGCACAAGGAGATGAGAAATGAGGTGCGTTTTAGAAACCTTTCCCGATCACACGGTGTACCATCTTCTGGGTTTCTCATGCATGTTTTCGAGGTAGGAAGTTGCCATTGAACCTGGAGATTTGGGACCCATGGGATGGGTACCATGCAGTATTACTTTAAAGGGACTGCGTTGGCTCACGCAACCTCACCAAACCTCTCAGCCCCAAGATTGTCCACCCTTATGTCTCAATCAGCTGTGGGTCTAGATATGGTCAATCCAGGTTGCATCACAGCCCCTGAACGAATTTTGTAAGAATTTCTCTCTCTTTCACTGTCTTTGTTTCACGGGTTTTGAAAAGTAATTTATTTTTATAATGGGGTTTAGCTGCTTTTCACGGCTGTGTTTAGGCCGCTTTACACCCAATTGACTCACTTACAGAGAGATATCAATACATAGGTTTGAAGATTCTTACTAGTCAGATATATTCTTGTGCGGTGAATAGGGGGTGTTGAGGCCAGTTCACTGAGCAAGGAGTAGGTCTTGTCTACTACATATTGGGTTTATGGAACGGTATCTGAGCTAATATTGAAACCCTTGATTTATGCATCACCCCACCTCACCTTTCCCGTTCAGCAACCATAGTGTGTTTTCTAAACGTGTGACTATGTTCTGTTTTGTAATTCACTTCAACTGTAGCGGTTTTTACATTCCCTCTATAAATGCTATCTTATGATAAGTGTCTTTTTCTGTGTGACTTATTTCACTTAGAATCGTCGTACCTAAATCCACTCATCGTGCTGCTACTAGCCTTATGACGTGGATTTCATGGCTGAGGGATATTCCATTGTACATGAGGACCACAACTTCTTTATCCATTTTTCTCTTTCCTAGGATATTGAAGGTGTAATGAAGTGGGGGTTCTTGTCAACAGAGCAGCTCTAAACTTTGGGGTGCCTGTGTCTTGCTGATTTTTAGTTTTCCCAATTTATACGCCCATGAGTGGAAGTGCCCTATGCTCTCCAAGCTGTGTTTTTTAGATGTTTCAGGACACACCGTACACTTCTCCAGAGTGGCTGTTGGCAATTTACATCCCGCCCATCAGCGTAGCAAGGCTCCCATTTCTCCATGGCCGGTCCTGCATTTCTGGTTTGGACACTTTTTTCCGCATGGCCCTTTTGCCCGCTGGGAAGCGAGACTTCTTTGGAGCGCTGATTTGCCTTTCCAGGTGGCTTGGTTGGCCAAAAAGGGCGTATGCGTTTTTTCCTGAATATATTCAGGAAAAAACGCATACGCCCTTTTTGGCCAAGGGCATCATTGTCCACGTTTTGCCGCTTTTCATGTGCTTTCAAGGCGATTCGAATCTACCTCCTGAAATCTGTTTCCTGCAATTCTGCCTTGCTTTCAAAGCCTCTTCGTTGCCTTCCCTCAATATATTTGTGGACGAGAGTTATCGTTTATAACTCTGCAGGTTTGTTTATTGCAGTGCCTCTGAGCTCCATTTTTCCAGTCGCTTTTTCGGGAGCTGGCCGCAAAAGTGCAGGATTGCTTCAGGCCCTCTTCTGGTTCTGGGGGGCAGGCTGAGCTTGTGGTTAATTCTTCTTCCTGATGGGAAAATAGAGTGACCTGTGCCTGTCCCAACCCCTAGAGCTAGTCTCTCATTGGTTCCCCTCTTCCCGTTCATCCTCAGGACAAATTGCAACCTGTACGGAACAGGAGATTAAAGGTGCTGATTCTCTAAGGAGGGAGATGGCTAGTAAAGCGGCTGGAATGGCGAACCCGAGCACAAGGAGATCAGAAATGCGGTGCGTTTTAGAAACCTTTCCCGATCACACGGTGTACCATCTTCTGGGTTTCTCATGCATGTTTTCGACGTAGGAAGATGCACTTGAAGTTGGATATTTGGGACCCATGGGATGGGTACCATGCAGTATTACTTTAAAGGGTCTGCGTTGGCTCACGCAACCTCAAGAAAACTCTCAGCCCCAAGAGTGTCCACCCTTATGTCTCAATCAGCTGTGGGTCTAGATATGGTCAATCCAGGTTGCATCACAGCCCCTGAACGAATTTTGTAAGAATTTCTCTCTCTTTCACTGTCTTTGTTTCACGGGTTTTGAAAAGTAATTTATTTTTATAATGGGGTTTAGCTGCTTTTCACGGCTGTGTTTAGGCTGCTTTACACCCAATTGACTCACTTACAGAGAGATATCAATACATAGGTTTGAAGATTCTTACTAGTCAGATATATTCTTGTGCGGTGAATAGGGGGTGTTGAGGCCAGTTCACTGAGCAAGGAGTAGGTCTTGTCTACTACATATTGGGTTTATGGAACGGTATCTGAGCTAATTTGAAACCCTTGATTTATGCATCACCCCACCTCACCTTTCCCGTTCAGCAGCCATAGTGTGTTTTCTAAACGTGTGACTCTGTTCTGTTTTGTAATTCAGTTCAAGTGTAGCGGTTTTTACATTCCCTCTATAAGTGATATCTTATGATAAGTGTCTTTTTCTGTGTGACTTATTTCATTTAGAATCGTCGTATCAAAATCCACTCATCGTGCTGCTACTAGCCTTATGACGTGGATTTCATGGCTGAGTGATATTCCATTGTACATGAGGACCACAACTTCTGTATCCACTTTTCTCTTTCCTAGGATATTTAAGGTGTAATGAAGTGGGGGTTCTTGTCAACAGAGCAGCCCTAAACTTTGGGGTGCCTGTGTCTTGCTGATTTTTAGTTTTCCCAATTTATACGCCCATGAGTGGAAGTGCCCTATGCTCTCCAAGCTGTGTTTTTTAGATGTTTCAGGACACACCGTACACTTCTCCAGAGTGGCTGTTGGCAATTTACATCCCGCCCATCAGCGTAGCAAGGCTCCCTTTTCTCCATGGCCGGTCCTGCATTTCTGGTTTGGACACTTTTTTCCGCATGGCCCTTTTGCCCGCTGGGAAGCGAGACTTCTTTGGAGCGCTGATTTGCCTTTCCAGGTGGCTTGGTTGGCCAAAAAGGGCGTATGCGTTTTTTCCTGTATATATTCAGGAAAAAACGCATACGCCCTTTTTGGCCAAGGGCATCATTGTCCACGTTTTGCCGCTTTTCATGTGCTTTCAAGGCGATTCGAATCTACCTCCTGAAATCTGTTTCCTGCAATTCTGCCTTGCTTTCAAAGCCTCTTCGTTGCCTTCCCTCAGTATATTTGTGGACGAGAGTTATCGTTTATAACTCTACAGGTTTGTTTATTGCAGTGCCTCTGAGCTCCATTTTTCCAGTCGCTTTTTCGGGAGCTGGCCGCAAAAGTGCAGGATTGCTTCAGACCCTCTTCTGGTTCTGGGGTCAGGCTGAGCTTGTGGTTAATTCTTCTTCCTGATGGGAAAATAGAGTGACCTGTGCCTGTCCCAACCCCTAGAGCTAGTCTCTCATTGGTTCCCCTCTTCCCGTTCATCCTCAGGACAAATTGCAACCTGTACGGAACAGGAGATTAAAGGTGCTGATTCTCTAAGGAGGGAGATGGCTAGTAAAGCGGCTGCAATGGCGAAACCGAGCACAAGGAGATGAGAAATGAGGTGCGTTTTAGAAACCTTTCCCGATCACACGGTGTACCATCTTCTGGGTTTCTCATGCATGTTTTCGACGTAGGAAGATGCCCTTGAACCTGGAGATTTGGGACCCATGGGATGGGTACCATGCAGTATTACTTTAAAGGGACTGCGTTGGCTCACGCAACCTCACCAAACCTCTCAGCCCCAAGAGTGTCCACCCTTATGTCTCAATCAGCTGTGGGTCTAGATATGGTCAATCCAGGTTGCATCACAGCCCCTGAACGAATTTTGTAAGAGTTTCTCTCTCTTTCACTGTCTTTGTTTCACGGGTTTTGAAAAGTAATTTATTTTTATAATGGAGTTTAGCTGCTTTTCACGGCTGTGTTTAGGCCGCTTTACACCCAATTGACTCACTTACAGAGAGATATCAATACATAGGTTTGAAGAGTCTTACTAGTCAGATATATTCTTGTGCGGTGAATAGGGGGTGTTGAGGCCAGTTCACTGAGCAAGGAGTAGGTCTTGTCTACTACATATTGGGTTTATGGAACGGTATCTGAGATAATTTGAAACCCTTGATTTATGCATCACCCCACCTCACCTTTCCCGTTCAGCAACCATAGTGTGTTTTCTAAACGTGTGACTCTGTTCTGTTTTGTAATTCAGTTCAAGTGTAGCGGTTTTTACATTCCCTCTATAAGTGATATCTTATGATAAGTGTCTTTTTCTGTGTGACTTATTTCATTTAGAATCGTCGTACCTAAATCCACTCATCGTGCTGCTACTAGCCTTATGACGTGGATTTCATGGCTGAGTGATATTCCATTGTACATGAGGACCACAAGTTCTTTATCCACTTTTCTCTTTCCTAGGATATTTAAGGTGTAATGAAGTGGGGGTTCTTGTCAACAGAGCAGCCCTAAACTTTGGGGTGCCTGTGTCTTGCTGATTTTTAGTTTTCCCAATTTATACGCCCATGAGTGGAAGTGCCCTATGCTCTCCAAGCTGTGTTTTTTAGATGTTTCAGGACACACCGTACACTTCTCCAGAGTGGCTGTTGGCAATTTACATCCCGCCCATCAGCGTAGCAAGGCTCCCATTTCTCCATGGCCGGTCCTGCATTTCTGGTTTGGACACTTTTTTCCGCATGGCCCTTTTGCCCGCTGGGAAGCGAGAGTTCTTTGGAGCGCTGATTTGCCTTTCCAGGTGGCTTGGTTGGCCAAAAAGGGCGTATGCGTTTTTTCCTGAATATATTCAGGAAAAAACGCATACGCCCTTTTTGGCCAAGGGCATCATTGTCCACGTTTTGCCACTTTTCAAGTGCTATCAAGGCGATTCGAATCTACCTCCTGAAATCTGTATCCTGCAATTCTGCCTTGCTTTCAAAGCCTCTTCGTTGCCTTCCCTCAATATATTTGTGGACGAGAGTTATCATTTATAACTCTGCAGGTTTGTGAATTGCAGTGCCCCTGAGCTCCATTTTTCCAGTCGCTTTTTTGGGAGCTGGCCGCAAAAGTGCAGGATTGCTTCAGGCCCTCTTCTGGTTCTGGGGGGCAGGCTGAGCTTGTGGTTAATTCTTCTTCCTGATGGGAAAATAGAGTGACCTGTGCCTGTCCCAACCCCTAGAGCTAGTCTCTCATTGGTTCCCCTCTTCCCGTTCATCCTCAGGACAAATTGCAACCTGTACGGAACAGGAGATTAAAGGTGCTGATTCTCCAAGGAGGGAGATGGCTAGTAAAGCGGCTGGAATGGCGAACCCGAGCACAAGGAGATGAGAAATGAGGTGCGTTTTAGAAACCTTTCCCGATCACACGGTGTACCATCTTCTGGGTTTCTCATGCATGTTTTCGAGGTAGGAAGTTGCCATTGAACCTGGAGATTTGGGACCCATGGGATGGGTACCATGCAGTATTACTTTAAAGGGACTGCGTTGGCTCACGCAACCTCACCAAACCTCTCAGCCCCAAGATTGTCCACCCTTATGTCTCAATCAGCTGTGGGTCTAGATATGGTCAATCCAGGTTGCATCACAGCCCCTGAACGAATTTTGTAAGAATTTCTCTCTCTTTCACTGTCTTTGTTTCACGGGTTTTGAAAAGTAATTTATTTTTATAATGGGGTTTAGCTGCTTTTCACGGCTGTGTTTAGGCCGCTTTACACCCAATTGACTCACTTACAGAGAGATATCAATACATAGGTTTGAAGATTCTTACTAGTCAGATATATTCTTGTGCGGTGAATAGGGGGTGTTGAGGCCAGTTCACTGAGCAAGGAGTAGGTCTTGTCTACTACATATTGGGTTTATGGAACGGTATCTGAGCTAATATTGAAACCCTTGATTTATGCATCACCCCACCTCACCTTTCCCGTTCAGCAACCATAGTGTGTTTTCTAAACGTGTGACTATGTTCTGTTTTGTAATTCACTTCAACTGTAGCGGTTTTTACATTCCCTCTATAAATGCTATCTTATGATAAGTGTCTTTTTCTGTGTGACTTATTTCACTTAGAATCGTCGTACCTAAATCCACTCATCGTGCTGCTACTAGCCTTATGACGTGGATTTCATGGCTGAGGGATATTCCATTGTACATGAGGACCACAACTTCTTTATCCATTTTTCTCTTTCCTAGGATATTGAAGGTGTAATGAAGTGGGGGTTCTTGTCAACAGAGCAGCTCTAAACTTTGGGGTGCCTGTGTCTTGCTGATTTTTAGTTTTCCCAATTTATACGCCCATGAGTGGAAGTGCCCTATGCTCTCCAAGCTGTGTTTTTTAGATGTTTCAGGACACACCGTACACTTCTCCAGAGTGGCTGTTGGCAATTTACATCCCGCCCATCAGCGTAGCAAGGCTCCCATTTCTCCATGGCCGGTCCTGCATTTCTGGTTTGGACACTTTTTTCCGCATGGCCCTTTTGCCCGCTGGGAAGCGAGACTTCTTTGGAGCGCTGATTTGCCTTTCCAGGTGGCTTGGTTGGCCAAAAAGGGCGTATGCGTTTTTTCCTGAATATATTCAGGAAAAAACGCATACGCCCTTTTTGGCCAAGGGCATCATTGTCCACGTTTTGCCGCTTTTCATGTGCTTTCAAGGCGATTCGAATCTACCTCCTGAAATCTGTTTCCTGCAATTCTGCCTTGCTTTCAAAGCCTCTTCGTTGCCTTCCCTCAATATATTTGTGGACGAGAGTTATCGTTTATAACTCTGCAGGTTTGTTTATTGCAGTGCCTCTGAGCTCCATTTTTCCAGTCGCTTTTTCGGGAGCTGGCCGCAAAAGTGCAGGATTGCTTCAGGCCCTCTTCTGGTTCTGGGGGGCAGGCTGAGCTTGTGGTTAATTCTTCTTCCTGATGGGAAAATAGAGTGACCTGTGCCTGTCCCAACCCCTAGAGCTAGTCTCTCATTGGTTCCCCTCTTCCCGTTCATCCTCAGGACAAATTGCAACCTGTACGGAACAGGAGATTAAAGGTGCTGATTCTCTAAGGAGGGAGATGGCTAGTAAAGCGGCTGGAATGGCGAACCCGAGCACAAGGAGATCAGAAATGCGGTGCGTTTTAGAAACCTTTCCCGATCACACGGTGTACCATCTTCTGGGTTTCTCATGCATGTTTTCGACGTAGGAAGATGCACTTGAAGTTGGATATTTGGGACCCATGGGATGGGTACCATGCAGTATTACTTTAAAGGGTCTGCGTTGGCTCACGCAACCTCAAGAAAACTCTCAGCCCCAAGAGTGTCCACCCTTATGTCTCAATCAGCTGTGGGTCTAGATATGGTCAATCCAGGTTGCATCACAGCCCCTGAACGAATTTTGTAAGAATTTCTCTCTCTTTCACTGTCTTTGTTTCACGGGTTTTGAAAAGTAATTTATTTTTATAATGGGGTTTAGCTGCTTTTCACGGCTGTGTTTAGGCTGCTTTACACCCAATTGACTCACTTACAGAGAGATATCAATACATAGGTTTGAAGATTCTTACTAGTCAGATATATTCTTGTGCGGTGAATAGGGGGTGTTGAGGCCAGTTCACTGAGCAAGGAGTAGGTCTTGTCTACTACATATTGGGTTTATGGAACGGTATCTGAGCTAATTTGAAACCCTTGATTTATGCATCACCCCACCTCACCTTTCCCGTTCAGCAGCCATAGTGTGTTTTCTAAACGTGTGACTCTGTTCTGTTTTGTAATTCAGTTCAAGTGTAGCGGTTTTTACATTCCCTCTATAAGTGATATCTTATGATAAGTGTCTTTTTCTGTGTGACTTATTTCATTTAGAATCGTCGTATCAAAATCCACTCATCGTGCTGCTACTAGCCTTATGACGTGGATTTCATGGCTGAGTGATATTCCATTGTACATGAGGACCACAACTTCTGTATCCACTTTTCTCTTTCCTAGGATATTTAAGGTGTAATGAAGTGGGGGTTCTTGTCAACAGAGCAGCCCTAAACTTTGGGGTGCCTGTGTCTTGCTGATTTTTAGTTTTCCCAATTTATACGCCCATGAGTGGAAGTGCCCTATGCTCTCCAAGCTGTGTTTTTTAGATGTTTCAGGACACACCGTACACTTCTCCAGAGTGGCTGTTGGCAATTTACATCCCGCCCATCAGCGTAGCAAGGCTCCCTTTTCTCCATGGCCGGTCCTGCATTTCTGGTTTGGACACTTTTTTCCGCATGGCCCTTTTGCCCGCTGGGAAGCGAGACTTCTTTGGAGCGCTGATTTGCCTTTCCAGGTGGCTTGGTTGGCCAAAAAGGGCGTATGCGTTTTTTCCTGTATATATTCAGGAAAAAACGCATACGCCCTTTTTGGCCAAGGGCATCATTGTCCACGTTTTGCCGCTTTTCATGTGCTTTCAAGGCGATTCGAATCTACCTCCTGAAATCTGTTTCCTGCAATTCTGCCTTGCTTTCAAAGCCTCTTCGTTGCCTTCCCTCAGTATATTTGTGGACGAGAGTTATCGTTTATAACTCTACAGGTTTGTTTATTGCAGTGCCTCTGAGCTCCATTTTTCCAGTCGCTTTTTCGGGAGCTGGCCGCAAAAGTGCAGGATTGCTTCAGACCCTCTTCTGGTTCTGGGGTCAGGCTGAGCTTGTGGTTAATTCTTCTTCCTGATGGGAAAATAGAGTGACCTGTGCCTGTCCCAACCCCTAGAGCTAGTCTCTCATTGGTTCCCCTCTTCCCGTTCATCCTCAGGACAAATTGCAACCTGTACGGAACAGGAGATTAAAGGTGCTGATTCTCTAAGGAGGGAGATGGCTAGTAAAGCGGCTGCAATGGCGAAACCGAGCACAAGGAGATGAGAAATGAGGTGCGTTTTAGAAACCTTTCCCGATCACACGGTGTACCATCTTCTGGGTTTCTCATGCATGTTTTCGACGTAGGAAGATGCCCTTGAACCTGGAGATTTGGGACCCATGGGATGGGTACCATGCAGTATTACTTTAAAGGGACTGCGTTGGCTCACGCAACCTCACCAAACCTCTCAGCCCCAAGAGTGTCCACCCTTATGTCTCAATCAGCTGTGGGTCTAGATATGGTCAATCCAGGTTGCATCACAGCCCCTGAACGAATTTTGTAAGAGTTTCTCTCTCTTTCACTGTCTTTGTTTCACGGGTTTTGAAAAGTAATTTATTTTTATAATGGAGTTTAGCTGCTTTTCACGGCTGTGTTTAGGCCGCTTTACACCCAATTGACTCACTTACAGAGAGATATCAATACATAGGTTTGAAGAGTCTTACTAGTCAGATATATTCTTGTGCGGTGAATAGGGGGTGTTGAGGCCAGTTCACTGAGCAAGGAGTAGGTCTTGTCTACTACATATTGGGTTTATGGAACGGTATCTGAGATAATTTGAAACCCTTGATTTATGCATCACCCCACCTCACCTTTCCCGTTCAGCAACCATAGTGTGTTTTCTAAACGTGTGACTCTGTTCTGTTTTGTAATTCAGTTCAAGTGTAGCGGTTTTTACATTCCCTCTATAAGTGATATCTTATGATAAGTGTCTTTTTCTGTGTGACTTATTTCATTTAGAATCGTCGTACCTAAATCCACTCATCGTGCTGCTACTAGCCTTATGACGTGGATTTCATGGCTGAGTGATATTCCATTGTACATGAGGACCACAAGTTCTTTATCCACTTTTCTCTTTCCTAGGATATTTAAGGTGTAATGAAGTGGGGGTTCTTGTCAACAGAGCAGCCCTAAACTTTGGGGTGCCTGTGTCTTGCTGATTTTTAGTTTTCCCAATTTATACGCCCATGAGTGGAAGTGCCCTATGCTCTCCAAGCTGTGTTTTTTAGATGTTTCAGGACACACCGTACACTTCTCCAGAGTGGCTGTTGGCAATTTACATCCCGCCCATCAGCGTAGCAAGGCTCCCATTTCTCCATGGCCGGTCCTGCATTTCTGGTTTGGACACTTTTTTCCGCATGGCCCTTTTGCCCGCTGGGAAGCGAGAGTTCTTTGGAGCGCTGATTTGCCTTTCCAGGTGGCTTGGTTGGCCAAAAAGGGCGTATGCGTTTTTTCCTGAATATATTCAGGAAAAAACGCATACGCCCTTTTTGGCCAAGGGCATCATTGTCCACGTTTTGCCACTTTTCAAGTGCTATCAAGGCGATTCGAATCTACCTCCTGAAATCTGTATCCTGCAATTCTGCCTTGCTTTCAAAGCCTCTTCGTTGCCTTCCCTCAATATATTTGTGGACGAGAGTTATCATTTATAACTCTGCAGGTTTGTGAATTGCAGTGCCCCTGAGCTCCATTTTTCCAGTCGCTTTTTTGGGAGCTGGCCGCAAAAGTGCAGGATTGCTTCAGGCCCTCTTCTGGTTCTGGGGGGCAGGCTGAGCTTGTGGTTAATTCTTCTTCCTGATGGGAAAATAGAGTGACCTGTGCCTGTCCCAACCCCTAGAGCTAGTCTCTCATTGGTTCCCCTCTTCCCGTTCATCCTCAGGACAAATTGCAACCTGTACGGAACAGGAGATTAAAGGTGCTGATTCTCCAAGGAGGGAGATGGCTAGTAAAGCGGCTGGAATGGCGAACCCGAGCACAAGGAGATGAGAAATGAGGTGCGTTTTAGAAACCTTTCCCGATCACACGGTGTACCATCTTCTGGGTTTCTCATGCATGTTTTCGAGGTAGGAAGTTGCCATTGAACCTGGAGATTTGGGACCCATGGGATGGGTACCATGCAGTATTACTTTAAAGGGACTGCGTTGGCTCACGCAACCTCACCAAACCTCTCAGCCCCAAGATTGTCCACCCTTATGTCTCAATCAGCTGTGGGTCTAGATATGGTCAATCCAGGTTGCATCACAGCCCCTGAACGAATTTTGTAAGAATTTCTCTCTCTTTCACTGTCTTTGTTTCACGGGTTTTGAAAAGTAATTTATTTTTATAATGGGGTTTAGCTGCTTTTCACGGCTGTGTTTAGGCCGCTTTACACCCAATTGACTCACTTACAGAGAGATATCAATACATAGGTTTGAAGATTCTTACTAGTCAGATATATTCTTGTGCGGTGAATAGGGGGTGTTGAGGCCAGTTCACTGAGCAAGGAGTAGGTCTTGTCTACTACATATTGGGTTTATGGAACGGTATCTGAGCTAATATTGAAACCCTTGATTTATGCATCACCCCACCTCACCTTTCCCGTTCAGCAACCATAGTGTGTTTTCTAAACGTGTGACTATGTTCTGTTTTGTAATTCACTTCAACTGTAGCGGTTTTTACATTCCCTCTATAAATGCTATCTTATGATAAGTGTCTTTTTCTGTGTGACTTATTTCACTTAGAATCGTCGTACCTAAATCCACTCATCGTGCTGCTACTAGCCTTATGACGTGGATTTCATGGCTGAGGGATATTCCATTGTACATGAGGACCACAACTTCTTTATCCATTTTTCTCTTTCCTAGGATATTGAAGGTGTAATGAAGTGGGGGTTCTTGTCAACAGAGCAGCTCTAAACTTTGGGGTGCCTGTGTCTTGCTGATTTTTAGTTTTCCCAATTTATACGCCCATGAGTGGAAGTGCCCTATGCTCTCCAAGCTGTGTTTTTTAGATGTTTCAGGACACACCGTACACTTCTCCAGAGTGGCTGTTGGCAATTTACATCCCGCCCATCAGCGTAGCAAGGCTCCCATTTCTCCATGGCCGGTCCTGCATTTCTGGTTTGGACACTTTTTTCCGCATGGCCCTTTTGCCCGCTGGGAAGCGAGACTTCTTTGGAGCGCTGATTTGCCTTTCCAGGTGGCTTGGTTGGCCAAAAAGGGCGTATGCGTTTTTTCCTGAATATATTCAGGAAAAAACGCATACGCCCTTTTTGGCCAAGGGCATCATTGTCCACGTTTTGCCGCTTTTCATGTGCTTTCAAGGCGATTCGAATCTACCTCCTGAAATCTGTTTCCTGCAATTCTGCCTTGCTTTCAAAGCCTCTTCGTTGCCTTCCCTCAATATATTTGTGGACGAGAGTTATCGTTTATAACTCTGCAGGTTTGTTTATTGCAGTGCCTCTGAGCTCCATTTTTCCAGTCGCTTTTTCGGGAGCTGGCCGCAAAAGTGCAGGATTGCTTCAGGCCCTCTTCTGGTTCTGGGGGGCAGGCTGAGCTTGTGGTTAATTCTTCTTCCTGATGGGAAAATAGAGTGACCTGTGCCTGTCCCAACCCCTAGAGCTAGTCTCTCATTGGTTCCCCTCTTCCCGTTCATCCTCAGGACAAATTGCAACCTGTACGGAACAGGAGATTAAAGGTGCTGATTCTCTAAGGAGGGAGATGGCTAGTAAAGCGGCTGGAATGGCGAACCCGAGCACAAGGAGATCAGAAATGCGGTGCGTTTTAGAAACCTTTCCCGATCACACGGTGTACCATCTTCTGGGTTTCTCATGCATGTTTTCGACGTAGGAAGATGCACTTGAAGTTGGATATTTGGGACCCATGGGATGGGTACCATGCAGTATTACTTTAAAGGGTCTGCGTTGGCTCACGCAACCTCAAGAAAACTCTCAGCCCCAAGAGTGTCCACCCTTATGTCTCAATCAGCTGTGGGTCTAGATATGGTCAATCCAGGTTGCATCACAGCCCCTGAACGAATTTTGTAAGAATTTCTCTCTCTTTCACTGTCTTTGTTTCACGGGTTTTGAAAAGTAATTTATTTTTATAATGGGGTTTAGCTGCTTTTCACGGCTGTGTTTAGGCTGCTTTACACCCAATTGACTCACTTACAGAGAGATATCAATACATAGGTTTGAAGATTCTTACTAGTCAGATATATTCTTGTGCGGTGAATAGGGGGTGTTGAGGCCAGTTCACTGAGCAAGGAGTAGGTCTTGTCTACTACATATTGGGTTTATGGAACGGTATCTGAGCTAATTTGAAACCCTTGATTTATGCATCACCCCACCTCACCTTTCCCGTTCAGCAGCCATAGTGTGTTTTCTAAACGTGTGACTCTGTTCTGTTTTGTAATTCAGTTCAAGTGTAGCGGTTTTTACATTCCCTCTATAAGTGATATCTTATGATAAGTGTCTTTTTCTGTGTGACTTATTTCATTTAGAATCGTCGTATCAAAATCCACTCATCGTGCTGCTACTAGCCTTATGACGTGGATTTCATGGCTGAGTGATATTCCATTGTACATGAGGACCACAACTTCTGTATCCACTTTTCTCTTTCCTAGGATATTTAAGGTGTAATGAAGTGGGGGTTCTTGTCAACAGAGCAGCCCTAAACTTTGGGGTGCCTGTGTCTTGCTGATTTTTAGTTTTCCCAATTTATACGCCCATGAGTGGAAGTGCCCTATGCTCTCCAAGCTGTGTTTTTTAGATGTTTCAGGACACACCGTACACTTCTCCAGAGTGGCTGTTGGCAATTTACATCCCGCCCATCAGCGTAGCAAGGCTCCCTTTTCTCCATGGCCGGTCCTGCATTTCTGGTTTGGACACTTTTTTCCGCATGGCCCTTTTGCCCGCTGGGAAGCGAGACTTCTTTGGAGCGCTGATTTGCCTTTCCAGGTGGCTTGGTTGGCCAAAAAGGGCGTATGCGTTTTTTCCTGTATATATTCAGGAAAAAACGCATACGCCCTTTTTGGCCAAGGGCATCATTGTCCACGTTTTGCCGCTTTTCATGTGCTTTCAAGGCGATTCGAATCTACCTCCTGAAATCTGTTTCCTGCAATTCTGCCTTGCTTTCAAAGCCTCTTCGTTGCCTTCCCTCAATATATTTGTGGACGAGAGTTATCGTTTATAACTCTACAGGTTTGTTTATTGCAGTGCCTCTGAGCTCCATTTTTCCAGTCGCATTTTCGGGAGCTGGCCGCAAAAGTGCAGGATTGCTTCAGACCCTCTTCTGGTTCTGGGGTCAGGCTGAGCTTGTGGTTAATTCTTCTTCCTGATGGGAAAATAGAGTGACCTGTGCCTGTCCCAACCCCTAGAGCTAGTCTCTCATTGGTTCCCCTCTTCCCGTTCATCCTCAGGACAAATTGCAACCTGTACGGAACAGGAGATTAAAGGTGCTGATTCTCTAAGGAGGGAGATGGCTAGTAAAGCGGCTGGAATGGCGAAACCGAGCACAAGGAGATGAGAAATGAGGTGCGTTTTAGAAACCTTTCCCGATCACACGGTGTACCATCTTCTGGGTTTCTCATGCATGTTTTCGACGTAGGAAGATGCCCTTGAACCTGGAGATTTGGGACCCATGGGATGGGTACCATGCAGTATTACTTTAAAGGGACTGCGTTGGCTCACGCAACCTCACCAAACCTCTCAGCCCCAAGAGTGTCCACCCTTATGTCTCAATCAGCTGTGGGTCTAGATATGGTCAATCCAGGTTGCATCACAGCCCCTGAACGAATTTTGTAAGAGTTTCTCTCTCTTTCACTGTCTTTGTTTCACGGGTTTTGAAAAGTAATTTATTTTTATAATGGAGTTTAGCTGCTTTTCACGGCTGTGTTTAGGCCGCTTTACACCCAATTGACTCACTTACAGAGAGATATCAATACATAGGTTTGAAGAGTCTTACTAGTCAGATATATTCTTGTGCGGTGAATAGGGGGTGTTGAGGCCAGTTCACTGAGCAAGGAGTAGGTCTTGTCTACTACATATTGGGTTTATGGAACGGTATCTGAGATAATTTGAAACCCTTGATTTATGCATCACCCCACCTCACCTTTCCCGTTCAGCAACCATAGTGTGTTTTCTAAACGTGTGACTCTGTTCTGTTTTGTAATTCAGTTCAAGTGTAGCGGTTTTTACATTCCCTCTATAAGTGATATCTTATGATAAGTGTCTTTTTCTGTGTGACTTATTTCATTTAGAATCGTCGTACCTAAATCCACTCATCGTGCTGCTACTAGCCTTATGACGTGGATTTCATGGCTGAGTGATATTCCATTGTACATGAGGACCACAAGTTCTTTATCCACTTTTCTCTTTCCTAGGATATTTAAGGTGTAATGAAGTGGGGGTTCTTGTCAACAGAGCAGCCCTAAACTTTGGGGTGCCTGTGTCTTGCTGATTTTTAGTTTTCCCAATTTATACGCCCATGAGTGGAAGTGCCCTATGCTCTCCAAGCTGTGTTTTTTAGATGTTTCAGGACACACCGTACACTTCTCCAGAGTGGCTGTTGGCAATTTACATCCCACCCATCAGCGTAGCAAGGCTCCCATTTCTCCATGGCCGGTCCTGCATTTCTGGTTTGGACACTTTTTTCCGCATGGCCCTTTTGCCCGCTGGGAAGCGAGACTTCTTTGGAGCGCTGATTTGCCTTTCCAGGTGGCTTGGTTGGCCAAAAAGGGCGTATGCGTTTTTTCCTGAATATATTCAGGAAAAAACGCATACGCCCTTTTTGGCCAAGGGCATCATTGTCCACGTTTTGCCGCTTTTCATGTGCTTTCAAGGCGATTCGAATCTACCTCCTGAAATCTGTTTCCTGCAATTCTGCCTTGCTTTCAAAGCCTCTTCGTTGCCTTCCCTCAATATATTTGTGGACGAGAGTTATCGTTTATAACTCTGCAGGTTTGTTTATTGCAGTGCCTCTGAGCTCCATTTTTCCAGTCGCTTTTTCGGGAGCTGGCCGCAAAAGTGCAGGATTGCTTCAGGCCCTCTTCTGGTTCTGGGGGGCAGGCTGAGCTTGTGGTTAATTCTTCTTCCTGATGGGAAAATAGAGTGACCTGTGCCTGTCCCAACCCCTAGAGCTAGTCTCTCATTGGTTCCCCTCTTCCCGTTCATCCTCAGGACAAATTGCAACCTGTACGGAACAGGAGATTAAAGGTGCTGATTCTCTAAGGAGGGAGATGGCTAGTAAAGCGGCTGGAATGGCGAACCCGAGCACAAGGAGATCAGAAATGCGGTGCGTTTTAGAAACCTTTCCCGATCACACGGTGTACCATCTTCTGGGTTTCTCATGCATGTTTTCGACGTAGGAAGATGCCCTTGAAGTTGGATATTTGGGACCCATGGGGTGGGTACCATGCAGTATTACTTTAAAGGGTCTGCGTTGGCTAACGCAACCTCAAGAAAACTCTCAGCCCCAAGAGTGTCCACCCTTATGTCTCAATCAGCTGTGGGTCTAGATATGGTCAATCCAGGTTGCATCACAGCCCCTGAACGAATTTTGTAAGAATTTCTCTCTCTTTCACTGTCTTTGTTTCACGGGTTTTGAAAAGTAATTTATTTTTATAATGGGGTTTAGCTGCTTTTCACGGCTGTGTTTAGGCTGCTTTACACCCAATTGACTCACTTACAGAGAGATATCAATACATAGGTTTGAAGATTCTTACTAGTCAGATATATTCTTGTGCGGTGAATAGGGGGTGTTGAGGCCAGTTCACTGAGCAAGGAGTAGGTCTTGTCTACTACATATTGGGTTTATGGAACGGTATCTGAGCTAATTTGAAACCCTTGATTTATGCATCACCCCACCTCACCTTTCCCGTTCAGAAGCCATAGTGTGTTTTTTAAACGTGTGACTCTGTTCTGTTTTGTAATTCAGTTCAAGTGTAGCGGTTTTTACATTCCCTCTATAAGTGATATCTTATGATAAGTGTCTTTTTCTGTGTGACTTATTTCATTTAGAATCGTCGTATCTAAATCCACTCATCGTGCTGCTACTAGCCTTATGACGTGGATTTCATGGCTGAGTGATATTCCATTGTACATGAGGACCACAACTTCTGTATCCACTTTTCTCTTTCCTAGGATATTTAAGGTGTAATGAAGTGGGGGTTCTTGTCAACAGAGCAGCCCTAAACTTTGGGGTGCCTGTGTCTTGCTGATTTTTAGTTTTCCCAATTTATACGCCCATGAGTGGAAGTGCCCTATGCTCTCCAAGCTGTGTTTTTTAGATGTTTCAGGACACACCGTACACTTCTCCAGAGTGGCTGTTGGCAATTTACATCCCGCCCATCAGCGTAGCAAGGCTCCCATTTCTCCATGGCCGGTCCTGCATTTCTGGTTTGGACACTTTTTTCCGCATGGCCCTTTTTCCCGCTGGGAAGCGAGACTTCTTTGGAGCGCTGATTTGCCTTTCCAGGTGGCTTGGTTGGCCAAAAAGGGCGTATGCGTTTTTTCCTGTATATATTCAGGAAAAAACGCATACGCCCTTTTTGGCCAAGGGCATCATTGTCCACGTTTTGCCGCTTTTCATGTGCTTTCAAGGCGATTCGAATCTACCTCCTGAAATCTGTTTCCTGCAATTCTGCCTTGCTTTCAAAGCCTCTTCGTTGCCTTCCCTCAATATATTTGTGGACGAGAGTTATCGTTTATAACTCTACAGGTTTGTTTATTGCAGTGCCTCTGAGCTCCATTTTTCCAGTCGCTTTTTCGGGAGCTGGCCGCAAAAGTGCAGGATTGCTTCAGACCCTCTTCTGGTTCTGGGTGGCAGGCTGAGCTTGTGGTTAATTCTTCTTCCTGATGGGAAAATAGAGTGACCTGTGCCTGTCCCAACCCCTAGAGCTAGTCTCTCATTGGTTCCCCTCTTCCCGTTCATCCTCAGGACAAATTGCAACCTGTACGGAACAGGAGATTAAAGGTGCTGATTCTCTAAGGAGGGAGATGGCTAGTAAAGCGGCTGGAATGGCGAAACCGAGCACAAGGAGATGAGAAATGAGGTGCGTTTTAGAAACCTTTCCCGATCACACGGTGTACCATCTTCTGGGTTTCTCATGCATGTTTTCGACGTAGGAAGATGCCCTTGAACCTGGAGATTTGGGACCCATGGGATGGGTACCATGCAGTATTAGTTTAAAGGGACTGCGTTGGCTCACGCAACCTCACCAAACCTCTCAGCCCCAAGATTGTCCACCCTTATGTCTCAATCAGCTGTGGGTCTAGATATGGTCAATCCAGGTTGCATCACAGCCCCTGAACGAATTTTGTAAGAGTTTCTCTCTCTTTCACTGTCTTTGTTTCACGGGTTTTGAAAAGTAATTTATTTTTATAATGGAGTTTAGCTGCTTTTCACGGCTGTGTTTAGGCCGCTTTACACCCAATTGACTCACTTACAGAGAGATATCAATACATAGGTTTGAAGAGTCTTACTAGTCAGATATATTCTTGTGCGGTGAATAGGGGGTGTTGAGGCCAGTTCACTGAGCAAGGAGTAGGTCTTGTCTACTACATATTGGGTTTATGGAACGGTATCTGAGATAATTTGAAACCCTTGATTTATGCATCACCCCACCTCACCTTTCCCGTTCAGCAACCATAGTGTGTTTTCTAAACGTGTGACTCTGTTCTGTTTTGTAATTCAGTTCAAGTGTAGCGGTTTTTACATTCCCTCTATAAGTGATATCTTATGATAAGTGTCTTTTTCTGTGTGACTTATTTCATTTAGAATCGTCGTACCTAAATCCACTCATCGTGCTGCTACTAGCCTTATGACGTGGATTTCATGGCTGAGTGATATTCCATTGTACATGAGGACCACAAGTTCTTTATCCACTTTTCTCTTTCCTAGGATATTTAAGGTGTAATGAAGTGGGGGTTCTTGTCAACAGAGCAGCCCTAAACTTTGGGGTGCCTGTGTCTTGCTGATTTTTAGTTTTCCCAATTTATACGCCCATGAGTGGAAGTGCCCTATGCTCTCCAAGCTGTGTTTTTTAGATGTTTCAGGACACACCGTACACTTCTCCAGAGTGGCTGTTGGCAATTTACATCCCGCCCATCAGCGTAGCAAGGCTCCCATTTCTCCATGGCCGGTCCTGCATTTCTGGTTTGGACACTTTTTTCCGCATGGCCCTTTTGCCCGCTGGGAAGCGAGACTTCTTTGGAGCGCTGATTTGCCTTTCCAGGTGGCTTGGTTGGCCAAAAAGGGCGTATGCGTTTTTTCCTGAATATATTCAGGAAAAAACGCATACGCCCTTTTTGGCCAAGGGCATCATTGTCCACGTTTTGCCGCTTTTCATGTGCTTTCAAGGCGATTCGAATCTACCTCATGAAATCTGTTTCCTGCAATTCTGCCTTGCTTTCAAAGCCTCTTCGTTGCCTTCCCTCAATATATTTGTGGACGAGAGTTATCGTTTATAACTCTGCAGGTTTGTTTATTGCAGTGCCTCTGAGCTCCATTTTTCCAGTCGCTTTTTCGGGAGCTGGCCGCAAAAGTGCAGGATTGCTTCAGGCCCTCTTCTGGTTCTGGGGGGCAGGCTGAGCTTGTGGTTAATTCTTCTTCCTGATGGGAAAATAGAGTGACCTGTGCCTGTCCCAAACCCCTAGAGCTAGTCTCTCATTGGTTCCCCTCTTCCCGTTCATCCTCAGGACAAATTGCAACCTGTACGGAACAGGAGATTAAAGGTGCTGATTCTCTAAGGAGGGAGATGGCTAGTAAAGCGGCTGGAATGGCGAACCCGAGCACAAGGAGATCAGAAATGCGGTGCGTTTTAGAAACCTTTCCCGATCACACGGTGTACCATCTTCTGGGTTTCTCATGCATGTTTTCGACGTAGGAAGATGCCCTTGAACCTGGATATTTGGGACCCATGGGATGGGTACCATGCAGTATTACTTTAAAGGGACTGCGTTGGCTCACGCAACCTCACCAAACCTCTCAGCCCCAAGAGTGTCCACCCTTATGTCTCAATCAGCTGTGGGTCTAGATATGGTCAATCCAGGTTGCATCACAGCCCCTGAACGAATTTTGTAAGAATTTCTCTCTCTTTCACTGTCTTTGTTTCACGGGTTTTGAAAAGTAATTTATTTTTATAATGGGGTTTAGCTGCTTTTCACGGCTGTGTTTAGGCCGCTTTACACCCCCTTGACTCACTTACAGAGAGATATCAATACATAGGTTGGAAGATTCTTACTAGTCAGATATATTCTTGTGCGGTGAATAGGGGGTGTTGAGGCCAGTTCACTGAGCAAGGAGTAGGTCTTGTCTACTACATATTGGGTTTATGGAACGGTATCTGAGATAATTTGAAACCCTTGATTTATGCATCACCCCACCTCACCTTTCCCGTTCAGCAACCATAGTGTGTTTTCTAAACGTGTGACTCTGTTCTGTTTTGTAATTCAGTTCAAGTGTAGCGGTTTTTACATTCCCTCTATAAGTGATATCTTATGATAAGTGTCTTTTTCTGTGTGACTTATTTCATTTAGAATCGTCGTACCTAAATCCACTCATCGTGCTGCTACTAGCCTTATGACGTGGATTTCATGGCTGAGTGATATTCCATTGTACATGAGGACCACAAGTTCTTTATCCACTTTTCTCTTTCCTAGGATATTTAAGGTGTAATGAAGTGGGGGTTCTTGTCAACAGAGCAGCCCTAAACTTTGGGGTGCCTGTGTCTTGCTGATTTTTAGTTTTCCCAATTTATACGCCCATGAGTGGAAGTGCCCTATGCTCTCCAAGCTGTGTTTTTTAGATGTTTCAGGACACACCGTACACTTCTCCAGAGTGGCTGTTGGCAATTTACATCCTGCCCATCAGCGTAGCAAGGCTCCCATTTCTCCATGGCCGGTCCTGCATTTCTGGTTTGGACACTTTTTTCCGCATGGCCCTTTTGCCCGCTGGGAAGCGAGACTTCTTTGGAGCGCTGATTTGCCTTTCCAGGTGGCTTGGTTGGCCAAAAAGGGCGTATGCGCTTTTTCCTGAATATATTCAGGAAAAAACGCATACGCCCTTTTTGGCCAAGGGCATCATTGTCCACGTTTTGCCGCTTTTCATGTGCTTTCAAGGCGATTCGAATCTACCTCCTGAAATCTGTTTCCTGCAATTCTGCCTTGCTTTCAAAGCCTCTTCGTTGCCTTCCCTCAATATATTTGTGGACGAGAGTTATCATTTATAACTCTGCAGGTTTGTGAATTGCAGTGCCCCTGAGCTCCATTTTTCCAGTCTCTTTTTTGGGAGCTGTCCGCAAAAGTGCAGGATTGCTTCAGGCCCTCTTCTGGTTCTGGGGGGCAGGCTGAGCTTGTGGTTAATTCTTCTTCCTGATGGGAAAATAGAGTGACCTGTGCCTGTCCCAACCCCTACAGCTAGTCTCTCATTGGTTCCCTCTTCCCGTTCATCCTCAGGACAAATTGCAACCTGTATGGAACAGGAGATTAAAGGTGCTGATTCTCCAAGGAGGGATATGGCTAGTAAAGCGGCTGGAATGGCGAACCCGAGCACAAGGAGATCAGAAATGCGGTGCGTTTTAGAAACCTTTCCCGATCACACGGTGTACCATCTTCTGGGTTTCTCATGCATGTTTTCGAGGTGGGAAGTTGCCCTTGAACCTGGAGATTTGGGACCCATGGGATGGGTACTATGCAGTATTACTTTAAAGGGACTGCGTTGGCTCACGCAACCTCACCAAACCTCTCAGCCCCAAGAGTGTCCACCCTTATGTCTCAATCAGCTGTGGGTCTAGATATGGTCAATCCAGGTTGCATCACAGCCCCTGAACGAATTTTGTAAGAGTTTCTCTCTCTTTCACTGTCTTTGTTTCACGGGTTTTGAAAAGTAATTTATTTTTATAATGGAGTTTAGCTGCTTTTCACGGCTGTGTTTAGGCCGCTTTACACCCAATTGACTCACTTACAGAGAGATATCAATACATAGGTTTGAAGATTCTTACTAGTCAGATATATTCTTGTGCGGTGAATAGGGGGTGTTGAGGCCAGTTCACTGAGCAAGGAGTAGGTCTTGTCTACTACATATTGGGTTTATGGAACGGTATCTGAGATAATTTGAAACCCTTGATTTATGCATCACCCCACCTTACCTTTCCCGTTCAGCAACCATAGTGTGTTTTCTAAACGTGTGACTCTGTTCTGTTTTGTAATTCAGTTCAAGTGTAGCGGTTTTTACATTCCCTCTATAAGTGATATCTTATGATAAGTGTCTTTTTCTGTGTGACTTATTTCATTTAGAATCGTCGTACCTAAATCCACTCATCGTGCTGCTACTAGCCTTATGACGTGGATTTCATGGCTGAGTGATATTCCATTGTACATGAGGACCACAAGTTCTTTATCCACTTTTCTCTTTCCTAGGATATTTAAGGTGTAATGAAGTGGAGGTTCTTGTCAACAGAGCAGCCCTAAACTTTGGGGTGCCTGTGTCTTGCTGATTTTTAGTTTTCCCAATTTATACCCCCATGAGTGGAAGTGCCCTATGCTCTCCAAGCTGTGTTTTTTAGATGTTTCAGGACACACCGTACACTTCTCCAGAGTGGCTGTTGGCAATTTACATCCCGCCCATCAGCATAGCAAGGCTCCCATTTCTCCATGGCCGGTCCTGCATTTCTGGTTTGGACACTTTTTTCCGCATGGCCCTTTTGCCCGCTGGGAAGCGAGACTTCTTTGGAGCGCTGATTTGCCTTTCCAGGTGGCTTGGTTGGCCAAAAAGGGCGTATGCGTTTTTTCCTGAATATATTCAGGAAAAAACGCATACGCCCTTTTTGGCCAAGGGCATCATTGTCCACGTTTTGCCGCTTTTCATGTGCTTTCAAGGCGATTCGAATCTACCTCCTGAAATCTGTTTCCTGCAATTCTGCCTTGCTTTCAAAGCCTCTTCGTTGCCTTCCCTCAATATATTTGTGGACGAGAGTTATCGTTTATAACTCTGCATATTTGTTTATTGCAGTGCCTCTGAGCTCCATTTTTCCAGTCGCTTTTTCGGCAGCTGGCCGCAAAAGTGCAGGATTGCTTCAGGCCCTCTTCTGGTTCTGGGGGGCAGGCTGAGCTTGTGGTTAATTCTTCTTCCTGATGGGAAAATAGAGTGACCTGTGCCTGTCCCAACCCCTAGAGCTAGTCTCTCATTGGTTCCCCTCTTCCCGTTCATCCTCAGGACAAATTGCAACCTGTACGGAACAGGAGATTAAAGGTGCTGATTCTCTAAGGAGGGAGATGGCTAGTAAAGCGGCTGGAATGGCGAACCCGAGCACAAGGAGATGAGAAATGAGGTGCGTTTTAGAAACCTTTCCCGATCACACGGTGTACCATCTTCTGGGTTTCTCATGCATGTTTTCGACGTAGGAAGATGCCCTTGAACCTGGAGATTTGGGACCCATGGGATGGGTACCATGCAGTATTACTTTAAAGGGTCTGCGTTGGCTCACGCAACCTCACCAAACCTCTCAGCCCCAAGAGTGTCCACCCTTATGTCTCAATCAGCTGTGGGTCTAGATATGGTCAATCCAGGTTGCATCACAGCCCCTGAACGAATTTTGTAAGAGTTTCTCTCTCTTTCACTGACTTTGTTTCACGGGTTTTGAAAAGTAATTTATTTTTATAATGGAGTTTAGCTGCTTTTCACGGCTGTGTTTAGGCCGCTTTACACCCAATTGACTCACTTACAGAGAGATATCAATACATAGGTTTGAAGATTCTTACTAGTCAGATATATTCTTGTGCGGTGAATAGGGGGTGTTGAGGCCAGTTCACTGAGCAAGGAGTAGGTCTTGTCTACTACATATTGGGTTTATGGAACGGTATCTGAGATAATTTGAAACCCTTGATTTATGCATCACCCCACCTTACCTTTCCCGTTCAGCAACCATAGTGTGTTTTCTAAACGTGTGACTCTGTTCTGTTTTGTAATTCAGTTCAAGTGTAGCGGTTTTTACATTCCCTCTATAAGTGATATCTTATGATAAGTGTCTTTTTCTGTGTGACTTATTTCATTTAGAATCGTCGTACCTAAATCCACTCATCGTGCTGCTACTAGCCTTATGACGTGGATTTCATGGCTGAGTGATATTCCATTGTACATGAGGACCACAAGTTCTTTATCCACTTTTCTCTTTCTTAGGATATTTAAGGTGTAATGAAGTGGGGGTTCTTGTCAACAGAGCAGCCCTAAACTTTGGGGTGCCTGTGTCTTGCTGATTTTTAGTTTTCCCAATTTATACGCCCATGAGTGGAAGTGCCCTATGCTCTCCAAGCTGTGTTTTTTAGATGTTTCAGGACACACCGTACACTTCTCCAGAGTGGCTGTTGGCAATTTACATCCCGCCCATCAGCGTAGCAAGGCTCCCATTTCTCCATGGCCGGTCCTGCATTTCTGGTTTGGACACATTTTTCCGCATTGCCCTTTTGCCCGCTGGGAAGCGAGACTTCTTTGGAGCGCTGATTTGCCTTTCCAGGTGGCTTGGTTGGCCAAAAAGGGCGTATGCGTTTTTTCCTGAATATATTCAGGAAAAAACGCATACGCCCTTTTTGGCCAAGGGCATCATTGTCCACGTTTTGCCGCTTTTCATGTGCTTTCAAGGCGATTCGAATCTACCTCCTGAAATCTGTTTCCTGCAATTCTGCCTTGCTTTCAAAGCCTCTTCGTTGCCTTCCCTCAATATATTTGTGGACGAGAGTTATCGTTTATAACTCTGCAGGTTTGTTTATTGCAGTGCCTCTGAGCTCCATTTTTCCAGTCGCTTTTTCGGGAGCTGGCCGCAAAAGTGCAGGATTGCTTCAGGCCCTCTTCTGGTTCTGGGGGGCAGGCTGAGCTTGTGGTTAATTCTTTTTCCTGATGGGAAAATAGAGTGACCTGTGCCTGTCCCAACCCCTAGAGCTAGTCTCTCATTGGTTCCCCTCTTCCCGTTCATCCTCAGGACAAATTGCAACCTGTACGGAACAGGAGATTAAAGGTGCTGATTCTCTAAGGAGGGAGATGGCTAGTAAAGCGGCTGGAATGGCGAACCCGAGCACAAGGAGATGAGAAATGCGGTGCGTTTTAGAAACCTTTCCCGATCACACGGTGTACCATCTTCTGGGTTTCTCATGCATGTTTTCGACGTAGGAAGATGCCCTTGAAGCTGGATATTTGGGACCCATGGGATGGGTACCATGCAGTATTACTTTAAAGGGTCTGCGTTGGCTCACGCAACCTCACCAAACCTCTCAGCCCCAAGAGTGTCCACCCTTATGTCTCAATCAGCTGTGGGTCTAGATATGGTCAATCCAGGTTGCATCACAGCCCCTGAACGAATTTTGTAAGAGTTTCTCTCTCTTTCACTGTCTTTGTTTCACGGGTTTTGAAAAGTAATTTATTTTTATAATGGAGTTTAGCTGCTTTTCACGGCTGTGTTTAGGCCGCTTTACACCCAATTGACTCACTTACAGAGAGATATCAATACATAGGTTTGAAGATTCTTACTAGTCAGATATATTCTTGTGCGGTGAATAGGGGGTGTTGAGGCCAGTTCACTGAGCAAGGAGTAGGTCTTGTCTACTACATATTGGGTTTATGGAACGGTATCTGAGATAATTTGAAACCCTTGATTTATGCATCACCCCACCTCACCATTCCCGTTCAGCAACCATAGTGTGTTTTCTAAACGTGTGACTCTGTTCTGTTTTGTAATTGAGTTCAAGTGTAGCGGATTTTACATTCCCTCTATAAGTGATATCTTATGATAAGTGTCTTTTTCTGTGTGACTTATTTCATTTAGAATCGTCGTACCTAAATCCACTCATCGTGCTGCTACTAGCCTTATGACGTGGATTTCATGGCTGAGTGATATTCCATTGTACATGAGGACCACAAGTTCTTTATCCACTTTTCTCTTTCCTAGGATATTCAAGGTGTAATGAAGTGGGGGTTCTTGTCAACAGAGCAGCCCTAAACTTTGGGGTGACTGTGTCTTGCTGATTTTTAGTTTTCCCAATTTATACGCCCATGAGTGGAAGTGCCCTATGCTCTCCAAGCTGTGTTTTTTAGATATTTCAGGACACACCGTACACTTCTCCAGAGTGGCTGTTGGCAATTTACATTCCGCCCATCAGCGTAGCAAGGCTCCCGTTTCTCCATGGCCGGTCCTGCATTTCTGGTTTGGACACTTTTTTCCGCATGGCCCTTTTGCCCGCTGGGAAGCGAGACTTCTTTGGAGCGCTGATTTGCCTTTCCAGGTGGCTTGGTTGGCCAAAAAGGGCGTATGCGTTTTTTCCTGAATATATTCAGGAAAAAACGCATACGCCCTTTTTGGCCAAGGGCATCATTGTCCACGTTTTGCCGCTTTTCATGTGCTTTCAAGGCGATTCGAATCTACCTCCTGAAATCTGTTTCCTGCAATTCTGCCTTGCTTTCAAAGCCTCTTCGTTGCCTTCCCTCAATATATTTGTGGACGAGCGTTATCGTTTATAACTCTGCAGGTTTGTTTATTGCAGTGCCTCTGAGCTCCATTTTTCCAGTCGCTTTTTCGGGAGCTGGCCGCAAAAGTGCAGGATTGCTTCAGGCCCTCTTCTGGTTCTGGGGGGCAGGCTGAGCTTGTGGTTAATTCTTCTTCCTGATGGGAAAATAGAGTGACCTGTGCCTGTCCCAACCCCTAGAGCTAGTCTCTCATTGGTTCCCCTCTTCCCGTTCATCCTCAGGACAAATTGCAACCTGTACGGAACAGGAGATTAAAGGTGCTGATTCTCTAAGGAGGGAGATGGCTAGTAAAGCGGCTGGAATGGAGAACCCGAGCACAAGGAGATCAGAAATGCGGTGCGTTTTAGAAACCTTTCCCGATCACACGGTGTACCATCTTCTGGGTTTCTCATGCATGTTTTCGACGTAGGAAGATGCCCTTGAAGCTGGATATTTGGGACCCATGGGGTGGGTACCATGCAGTATTACTTTAAAGGGTCTGCGTTGGCTCACGCAACCTCACCAAACCTCTCAGCCCCAAGAGTGTCCACCCTTATGTCTCAATCAGCTGTGGGTCTAGATATGGTCAATCCAGGTTGCATCACAGCCCCTGAACGAATTTTGTAAGAGTTTCTCTCTCTTTCACTGACTTTGTTTCACGGGTTTTGAAAAGTAATTTATTTTTATAATGGAGTTTAGCTGCTTTTCACGGCTGTGTTTAGGCCGCTTTACACCCAATTGACTCACTTACAGAGAGATATCAATACATAGGTTTGAAGATTCTTACTAGTCAGATATATTCTTGTGCGGTGAATAGGGGGTGTTGAGGCCAGTTCACTGAGCAAGGAGTAGGTCTTGTCTACTACATATTGGGTTTATGGAACGGTATCTGAGATAATTTGAAACCCTTGATTTATGCATCACCCCACCTCACCTTTCCCGTTCAGCAACCATAGTGTGTTTTCTAAACGTGTGACTCTGTTCTGTTTTGTAATTCAGTTCAAGTGTAGCGGTTTTTACATTCCCTCTATAAGTGATATCTTATGATAAGTGTCTTTTTCTGTGTGACTTATTTCATTTAGAATCGTCGTACCTAAATCCACTCATCGTGCTGCTACTAGCCTTATGACGTGGATTTCATGGCTGAGTGATATTCCATTGTACATGAGGACCACAAGTTCTTTATCCACTTTTCTCTTTCCTAGGATATTTAAGGTGTAATGAAGTGGGGGTTCTTGTCAACAGAGCAGCCCTAAACTTTGGGGTGCCTGTGTCTTGCTGATTTTTAGTTTTCCCAATTTATACGCCCATGAGTGGAAGTGCCCTATGCTCTCCAAGCTGTGTTTTTTAGATGTTTCAGGACACACCGTACACTTCTCCAGAGTGGCTGTTGGCAATTTACATCCCGCCCATCAGCGTAGCAAGGCTCCCATTTCTCCATGGCCGGTCCTGCATTTCTGGTTTGGACACTTTTTTCCGCATGGCCCTTTTGCCCGCTGGGAAGCGAGACTTCTTTGGAGCGCTGATTTGCCTTTCCAGGTGGCTTGGTTGGCCAAAAAGGGCGTATGCGTTTTTTCCTGAATATATTCAGGAAAAAACGCATACGCCCTTTTTGGCCAAGGGCATCATTGTCCACGTTTTGCCGCTTTTCATGTGCTTTCAAGGCGATTCGAATCTACCTCCTGAAATCTGTTTCCTGCAATTCTGCCTTGCTTTCAAAGCCTCTTCGTTGCCTTCCCTCAATATATTTGTGGACGAGAGTTATCGTTTATAACTCTGCAGGTTTGTTTATTGCAGTGCCTCTGAGCTCCATTTTTCCAGTCGCTTTTTCGGGAGCTGGCCGCAAAAGTGCAGGATTGCTTCAGGCCCTCTTCTGGTTCTGGGGGGCAGGCTGAGCTTGTGGTTAATTCTTCTTCCTGATGGGAAAATAGAGTGACCTGTGCCTGTCCCAACCCCTAGAGCTAGTCTCTCATTGGTTCCCCTCTTCCCGTTCATCCTCAGGACAAATTGCAACCTGTACGGAACAGGAGATTAAAGGTGCTGATTCTCTAAGGAGGGAGATGGCTAGTAAAGCGGCTGGAATGGCGAACCCGAGCACAAGGAGATGAGAAATGAGGTGCGTTTTAGAAACCTTTCCCGATCACACGGTGTACCATCTTCTGGGTTTCTCATGCATGTTTTCGACGTAGGAAGATGCCCTTGAACCTGGAGATTTGGGACCCATGGGATGGGTACCATGCAGTATTACTTTAAAGGGTCTGCGTTGGCTCACGCAACCTCACCAAACCTCTCAGCCCCAAGAGTGTCCACCCTTATGTCTCAATCAGCTGTGGGTCTAGATATGGTCAATCCAGGTTGCATCACAGCCCCTGAACGAATTTTGTAAGAGTTTCTCTCTCTTTCACTGTCTTTGTTTCACGGGTTTTGAAAAGTAATTTATTTTTATAATGGAGTTTAGCTGCTTTTCACGGCTGTGTTTAGGCCGCTTTACACCCAATTGACTCACTTACAGAGAGATATCAATACATAGGTTTGAAGATTCTTACTAGTCAGATATATTCTTGTGCGGTGAATAGGGGGTGTTGAGGCCAGTTCACTGAGCAAGGAGTAGGTCTTGTCTACTACATATTGGGTTTATGGAACGGTATCTGAGATAATTTGAAACCCTTGATTTATGCATCACCCCACCTCACCTTTCCCGTTCAGCAACCATAGTGTGTTTTCTAAACGTGTGACTCTGTTCTGTTTTGTAATTCAGTTCAAGTGTAGCGGTTTTTACATTCCCTCTATAAGTGATATCTTATGATAAGTGTCTTTTTCTGTGTGACTTATTTCATTTAGAATCGTCGTACCTAAATCCACTCATCGTGCTGCTACTAGCCTTATGACGTGGATTTCATGGCTGAGTGATATTCCATTGTACATGAGGACCACAAGTTCTTTATCCACTTTTCTCTTTCCTAGGATATTTAAGGTGTAATGAAGTGGGGGTTCTTGTCAACAGAGCAGCCCTAAACTTTGGGGTGCCTGTGTCTTGCTGATTTTTAGTTTTCCCAATTTATACGCCCATGAGTGGAAGTGCCCTATGCTCTCCAAGCTGTGTTTTTTAGATGTTTCAGGACACACCGTACACTTCTCCAGAGTGGCTGTTGGCAATTTACATCCCGCCCATCAGCGTAGCAAGGCTCCCATTTCTCCATGGCCGGTCCTGCATTTCTGGTTTGGACACTTTTTTCCGCATGGCCCTTTTGCCCGCTGGGAAGCGAGACTTCTTTGGAGCGCTGATTTGCCTTTCCAGGTGGCTTGGTTGGCCAAAAAGGGCGTATGCGTTTTTTCCTGAATATATTCAGGAAAAAACGCATACGCCCTTTTTGGCCAAGGGCATCATTGTCCACGTTTTGCCGCTTTTCATGTGCTTTCAAGGCGATTCGAATCTACCTCCTGAAATCTGTTTCCTGCAATTCTGCCTTGCTTTCAAAGCCTCTTCGTTGCCTTCCCTCAATATATTTGTGGACGAGAGTTATCGTTTATAACTCTGCAGGTTTGTTTATTGCAGTGCCTCTGAGCTCCATTTTTCCAGTCGCTTTTTCGGGAGCTGGCCGCAAAAGTGCAGGATTGCTTCAGGCCCTCTTCTGGTTCTGGGGGGCAGGCTGAGCTTGTGGTTAATTCTTCTTCCTGATGGGAAAATAGAGTGACCTGTGCCTGTCCCAACCCCTAGAGCTAGTCTCTCATTGGTTCCCCTCTTCCCGTTCATCCTCAGGACAAATTGCAACCTGTACGGAACAGGAGATTAAAGGTGCTGATTCTCTAAGGAGGGAGATGGCTAGTAAAGCGGCTGGAATGGCGAACCCGAGCACAAGGAGATGAGAAATGCGGTGCGTTTTAGAAACCTTTCCCGATCACACGGTGTACCATCTTCTGGGTTTCTCATGCATGTTTTCGACGTAGGAAGATGCCCTTGAACCTGGAGATTTGGGACCCATGGGATGGGTACCATGCAGTATTACTTTAAAGGGTCTGCGTTGGCTCACGCAACCTCACCAAACCTCTCAGCCCCAAGAGTGTCCACCCTTATGTCTCAATCAGCTGTGGGTCTAGATATGGTCAATCCAGGTTGCATCACAGCCCCTGAACGAATTTTGTAAGAGTTTCTCTCTCTTTCACTGTCTTTGTTTCACGGGTTTTGAAAAGTAATTTATTTTTATAATGGAGTTTAGCTGCTTTTCACGGCTGTGTTTAGGCCGCTTTACACCCAATTGACTCACTTACAGAGAGATATCAATACATAGGTTTGAAGATTCTTACTAGTCAGATATATTCTTGTGCGGTGAATAGGGGGTGTTGAGGCCAGTTCACTGAGCAAGGAGTAGGTCTTGTCTACTACATATTGGGTTTATGGAACGGTATCTGAGATAATTTGAAACCCTTGATTTATGCATCACCCCACCTCACCTTTCCCGTTCAGCAACCATAGTGTGTTTTCTAAACGTGTGACTCTGTTCTGTTTTGTAATTCAGTTCAAGTGTAGCGGTTTTTACATTCCCTCTATAAGTGATATCTTATGATAAGTGTCTTTTTCTGTGTGACTTATTTCATTTAGAATCGTCGTACCTAAATCCACTCATCGTGCTGCTACTAGCCTTATGACGTGGATTTCATGGCTGAGTGATATTCCATTGTACATGAGGACCACAAGTTCTTTATCCACTTTTCTCTTTCCTAGGATATTTAAGGTGTAATGAAGTGGGGGTTCTTGTCAACAGAGCAGCCCTAAACTTTGGGGTGCCTGTGTCTTGCTGATTTTTAGTTTTCCCAATTTATACGCCCATGAGTGGAAGTGCCCTATGCTCTCCAAGCTGTGTTTTTTAGATTTTTCAGGACACACCGTACACTTCTCCAGAGTGGCTGTTGGCAATTTACATCCCGCCCATCAGCGTAGCAAGGCTCCCATTTCTCCATGGCCGGTCCTGCATTTCTGGTTTGGACACATTTTTCCGCATGGCCCTTTTGCCCGCTGGGAAGCGAGACTTCTTTGGAGCGCTGATTTGCCTTTCCAGGTGGCTTGGTTGGCCAAAAAGGGCGTATGCGTTTTTTCCTGAATATATTCAGGAAAAAACGCATACGCCCTTTTTGGCCAAGGGCATCATTGTCCACGTTTTGCCGCTTTTCATGTGCTTTCAAGGCGATTCGAATCTACCTCCTGAAATCTGTTTCCTGCAATTCTGCCTTGCTTTCAAAGCCTCTTCGTTGCCTTCCCTCAATATATTTGTGGACGAGAGTTATCGTTTATAACTCTGCAGGTTTGTTTATTGCAGTGCCTCTGAGCTCCATTTTTCCAGTCGCTTTTTCGGGAGCTGGCCGCAAAAGTGCAGGATTGCTTCAGGCCCTCTTCTGGTTCTGGGGGGCAGGCTGAGCTTGTGGTTAATTCTTCTTCCTGATGGGAAAATAGAGTGACCTGTGCCTGTCCCAACCCCTAGAGCTAGTCTCTCATTGGTTCCCCTCTTCCCGTTCATCCTCAGGACAAATTGCAACCTGTACGGAACAGGAGATTAAAGGTGCTGATTCTCTAAGGAGGGAGATGGCTAGTAAAGCGGCTGGAATGGCGAACCCGAGCACAAGGAGATGAGAAATGCGGTGCGTTTTAGAAACCTTTCCCGATCACACGGTGTACCATCTTCTGGGTTTCTCATGCATGTTTTCGACGTAGGAAGATGCCCTTGAACCTGGAGATTTGGGACCCATGGGATGGGTACCATGCAGTATTACTTTAAAGGGTCTGCGTTGGCTCACGCAACCTCACCAAACCTCTCAGCCCCAAGAGTGTCCACCCTTATGTCTCAATCAGCTGTGGGTCTAGATATGGTCAATCCAGGTTGCATCACAGCCCCTGAACGAATTTTGTAAGAGTTTCTCTCTCTTTCACTGTCTTTGTTTCACGGGTTTTGAAAAGTAATTTATTTTTATAATGGAGTTTAGCTGCTTTTCACGGCTGTGTTTAGGCCGCTTTACACCCAATTGACTCACTTACAGAGAGATATCAATACATAGGTTTGAAGATTCTTACTAGTCAGATATATTCTTGTGCGGTGAATAGGGGGTGTTGAGGCCAGTTCACTGAGCAAGGAGTAGGTCTTGTCTACTACATATTGGGTTTATGGAACGGTATCTGAGATAATTTGAAACCCTTGATTTATGCATCACCCCACCTCACCTTTCCCGTTCAGCAACCATAGTGTGTTTTCTAAACGTGTGACTCTGTTCTGTTTTGTAATTCAGTTCAAGTGTAGCGGTTTTTACATTCCCTCTATAAGTGATATCTTATGATAAGTGTCTTTTTCTGTGTGACTTATTTCATTTAGAATCGTCGTACCTAAATCCACTCATCGTGCTGCTACTAGCCTTATGACGTGGATTTCATGGCTGAGTGATATTCCATTGTACATGAGGACCACAAGTTCTTTATCCACTTTTCTCTTTCCTAGGATATTTAAGGTGTAATGAAGTGGGGGTTCTTGTCAACAGAGCAGCCCTAAACTTTGGGGTGCCTGTGTCTTGCTGATTTTTAGTTTTCCCAATTTATACGCCCATGAGTGGAAGTGCCCTATGCTCTCCAAGCTGTGTTTTTTAGATGTTTCAGGACACACCGTACACTTCTCCAGAGTGGCTGTTGGCAATTTACATCCCGCCCATCAGCGTAGCAAGGCTCCCATTTCTCCATGGCCGGTCCTGCATTTCTGGTTTGGACACTTTTTTCCGCATGGCCCTTTTGCCCGCTGGGAAGCGAGACTTCTTTGGAGCGCTGATTTGCCTTTCCAGGTGGCTTGGTTGGCCAAAAAGGGCGTATGCGTTTTTTCCTGAATATATTCAGGAAAAAACGCATACGCCCTTTTTGGCCAAGGGCATCATTGTCCACGTTTTGCCGCTTTTCATGTGCTTTCAAGGCGATTCGAATCTACCTCCTGAAATCTGTTTCCTGCAATTCTGCCTTGCTTTCAAAGCCTCTTCGTTGCCTTCCCTCAATATATTTGTGGACGAGAGTTATCGTTTATAACTCTGCAGGTTTGTTTATTGCAGTGCCTCTGAGCTCCATTTTTCCAGTCGCTTTTTCGGGAGCTGGCCGCAAAAGTGCAGGATTGCTTCAGGCCCTCTTCTGGTTCTGGGGGGCAGGCTGAGCTTGTTGTTAATTCTTCTTCCTGATGGGAAAATAGAGTGACCTGTGCCTGTCCCAACCCCTAGAGCTAGTCTCTCATTGGTTCCCCTCTTCCCGTTCATCCTCAGGACAAATTGCAACCTGTACGGAACAGGAGATTAAAGGTGCTGATTCTCTAAGGAGGGAGATGGCTAGTAAAGCGGCTGGAATGGCGAACCCGAGCACAAGGAGATGAGAAATGAGGTGCGTTTTAGAAACCTTTCCCGATCACACGGTGTACCATCTTCTGGGTTTCTCATGCATGTTTTCGACGTAGGAAGATGCCCTTGAACCTGGAGATTTGGGACCCATGGGATGGGTACCATGCAGTATTACTTTAAAGGGTCTGCGTTGGCTCACGCAACCTCACCAAACCTCTCAGCCCCAAGAGTGTCCACCCTTATGTCTCAATCAGCTGTGGGTCTAGATATGGTCAATCCAGGTTGCATCACAGCCCCTGAACGAATTTTGTAAGAGTTTCTCTCTCTTTCACTGTCTTTGTTTCACGGGTTTTGAAAAGTAATTTATTTTTATAATGGAGTTTAGCTGCTTTTCACGGCTGTGTTTAGGCCGCTTTACACCCAATTGACTCACTTACAGAGAGATATCAATACATAGGTTTGAAGATTCTTACTAGTCAGATATATTCTTGTGCGGTGAATAGGGGGTGTTGAGGCCAGTTCACTGAGCAAGGAGTAGGTCTTGTCTACTACATATTGGGTTTATGGAACGGTATCTGAGATAATTTGAAACCCTTGATTTATGCATCACCCCACCTCACCTTTCCCGTTCAGCAACCATAGTGTGTTTTCTAAACGTGTGACTCTGTTCTGTTTTGTAATTCAGTTCAAGTGTAGCGGTTTTTATATTCCCTCTATAAGTGATATCTTATGATAAGTGTCTTTTTCTGTGTGACTTATTTCATTTAGAATCGTCGTACCTAAATCCACTCATCGTGCTGCTACTAGCCTTATGACGTGGATTTCATGGCTGAGTGATATTCCATTGTACATGAGGACCACAAGTTCTTTATCCACTTTTCTCTTTCCTAGGATATTTAAGGTGTAATGAAGTGGGGGTTCTTGTCAACAGAGCAGCCCTAAACTTTGGGGTGCCTGTGTCTTGCTGATTTTTAGTTTTCCCAATTTATACGCCCATGAGTGGAAGTGCCCTATGCTCTCCAAGCTGTGTTTTTTAGATGTTTCAGGACACACCGTACACTTCTCCAGAGTGGCTGTTGGCAATTTACATCCCGCCCATCAGCGTAGCAAGGCTCCCATTTCTCCATGGCCGGTCCTGCATTTCTGGTTTGGACACATTTTTCCGCATGGCCCTTTTGCCCGCTGGGAAGCGAGACTTCTTTGGAGCGCTGATTTGCCTTTCCAGGTGGCTTGGTTGGCCAAAAAGGGCGTATGCGTTTTTTCCTGAATATATTCAGGAAAAAACGCATACGCCCTTTTTGGCCAAGGGCATCATTGTCCACGTTTTGCCGCTTTTCATGTGCTTTCAAGGCGATTCGAATCTACCTCCTGAAATCTGTTTCCTGCAATTCTGCCTTGCTTTCAAAGCCTCTTCGTTGCCTTCCCTCAATATATTTGTGGACGAGAGTTATCGTTTATAACTCTGCAGGTTTGTTTATTGCAGTGCCTCTGAGCTCCATTTTTCCAGTCGCTTTTTCGGGAGCTGGCCGCAAAAGTGCAGGATTGCTTCAGGCCCTCTTCTGGTTCTGGGGGGCAGGCTGAGCTTGTGGTTAATTCTTCTTCCTGATGGGAAAATAGAGTGACCTGTGCCTGTCCCAACCCCTAGAGCTAGTCTCTCATTGGTTCCCCTCTTCCCGTTCATCCTCAGGACAAATTGCAACCTGTACGGAACAGGAGATTAAAGGTGCTGATTCTCTAAGGAGGGAGATGGCTAGTAAAGCGGCTGGAATGGCGAACCCGAGCACAAGGAGATGAGAAATGCGGTGCGTTTTAGAAACCTTTCCCGATCACACGGTGTACCATCCTCTGGGTTTCTCATGCATGTTTTCGACGTAGGAAGATGCCCTTGAACCTGGAGATTTGGGACCCATGGGATGGGTACCATGCAGTATTACTTTAAAGGGTCTGCGTTGGCTCACGCAACCTCACCAAACCTCTCAGCCCCAAGAGTGTCCACCCTTATGTCTCAATCAGCTGTGGGTCTAGATATGGTCAATCCAGGTTGCATCACAGCCCCTGAACGAATTTTGTAAGAGTTTCTCTCTCTTTCACTGTCTTTGTTTCACGGGTTTTGAAAAGTAATTTATTTTTATAATGGAGTTTAGCTGCTTTTCACGGCTGTGTTTAGGCCGCTTTACACCCAATTGACTCACTTACAGAGAGATATCAATACATAGGTTTGAAGATTCTTACTAGTCAGATATATTCTTGTGCGGTGAATAGGGGGTGTTGAGGCCAGTTCACTGAGCAAGGAGTAGGTCTTGTCTACTACATATTGGGTTTATGGAACGGTATCTGAGATAATTTGAAACCCTTGATTTATGCATCACCCCACCTCACCTTTCCCGTTCAGCAACCATAGTGTGTTTTCTAAACGTGTGACTCTGTTCTGTTTTGTAATTCAGTTCAAGTGTAGCGGTTTTTACATTCCCTCTATAAGTGATATCTTATGATAAGTGTCTTTTTCTGTGTGACTTATTTCATTTAGAATCGTCGTACCTAAATCCACTCATCGTGCTGCTACTAGCCTTATGACGTGGATTTCATGGCTGAGTGATATTCCATTGTACATGAGGACCACAAGTTCTTTATCCACTTTTCTCTTTCCTAGGATATTTAAGGTGTAATGAAGTGGGGGTTCTTGTCAACAGAGCAGCCCTAAACTTTGGGGTGCCTGTGTCTTGCTGATTTTTAGTTTTCCCAATTTATACGCCCATGAGTGGAAGTGCCCTATGCTCTCCAAGCTGTGTTTTTTAGATGTTTCAGGACACACCGTACACTTCTCCAGAGTGGCTGTTGGCAATTTACATCCCGCCCATCAGCGTAGCAAGGCTCCCATTTCTCCATGGCCGGTCCTGCATTTCTGGTTTGGACACTTTTTTCCGCATGGCCCTTTTGCCCGCTGGGAAGCGAGACTTCTTTGGAGCGCTGATTTGCCTTTCCAGGTGGCTTGGTTGGCCAAAAAGGGCGTATGCGTTTTTTCCTGAATATATTCAGGAAAAAACGCATACGCCCTTTTTGGCCAAGGGCATCATTGTCCACGTTTTGCCGCTTTTCATGTGCTTTCAAGGCGATTCGAATCTACCTCCTGAAATCTGTTTCCTGCAATTCTGCCTTGCTTTCAAAGCCTCTTCGTTGCCTTCCCTCAATATATTTGTGGACGAGAGTTATCGTTTATAACTCTGCAGGTTTGTTTATTGCAGTGCCTCTGAGCTCCATTTTTCCAGTCGCTTTTTCGGGAGCTGGCCGCAAAAGTGCAGGATTGCTTCAGGCCCTCTTCTGGTTCTGGGGGGCAGGCTGAGCTTGTGGTTAATTCTTCTTCCTGATGGGAAAATAGAGTGACCTGTGCCTGTCCCAACCCCTAGAGCTAGTCTCTCATTGGTTCCCCTCTTCCCGTTCATCCTCAGGACAAATTGCAACCTGTACGGAACAGGAGATTAAAGGTGCTGATTCTCTAAGGAGGGAGATGGCTAGTAAAGCGGCTGGAATGGAGAACCCGAGCACAAGGAGATCAGAAATGCGGTGCGTTTTAGAAACCTTTCCCGATCACACGGTGTACCATCTTCTGGGTTTCTCATGCATGTTTTCGACGTAGGAAGATGCCCTTGAAGCTGGATATTTGGGACCCATGGGGTGGGTACCATGCAGTATTACTTTAAAGGGTCTGCGTTGGCTCACGCAACCTCACCAAACCTCTCAGCCCCAAGAGTGTCCACCCTTATGTCTCAATCAGCTGTGGGTCTAGATATGGTAAATCCAGGTTGCATCACAGCCCCTGAACGAATTTTGTAAGAGTTTCTCTCTCTTTCACTGTCTTTGTTTCACGGGTTTTGAAAAGTAATTTATTTTTATAATGGGGTTTAGCTGCTTTTCACGGCTGTGTTTAGGCCGCTTTACACCCAATTGACTCACTTACAGAGAGATATCAATACATTGGTTTGAAGATTCTTACTAGTCAGATATATTCTTGTGCGGTGAATAGGGGGTGTTGAGGCCAGTTCACTGAGCAAGGAGTAGGTCTTGTCTACTACATATTGGGTTTATGGAACGGTATCTGAGATAATTTGAAACCCTTGATTTATGCATCACCCCACCTCACCTTTCCCGTTCAGCAACCATAGTGTGTTTTCTAAACGTGTGACTCTGTTCTGTTTTGTAATTCAGTTCAAGTGTAGCGGTTTTTACATTCCCTCTATAAGTGATATCTTATGATAAGTGTCTTTTTCTGTGTGACTTATTTCATTTAGAATCGTCGTACCTAAATCCACTCATCGTGCTAATACTAGCCTTATGACGTTGATTTCATGGCTGAGTGATATTCCATTGTACATGAGGACCACAACTTCTTTATCCATTTTTCTCTTTCCTAGGATATTTAAGGTGTAATGAAGTGGGGGTTCTTGTCAACAGAGCAGCCCTAAACTTTGGGGTGCCTGTGTCTTGCTGATTTTTAGTTTTCCCAATTTATACGCCCATGAGTGGAAGTGCCCTATGCTCTCCAAGCTGTGTTTTTTAGATGTTTCAGGACACACCGTACACTTCTCCAGAGTGGCTGTTGGCAATTTACATCCCGCCCATCAGCGTAGCAAGGCTCCCATTTCTCCATGGCCGGTCCTGCATTTCTGGTTTGGACACTTTTTTCCGCATGGCCCTTTTGCCCGCTGGGAAGCGAGACTTCTTTGGAGCGCTGATTTGCCTTTCCCGGTTGCTTGGTTGGCCAAAAAGGGCGTATGCGTTTTTTCCTGAATATATTCAGGAAAAAACGCATACGCCCTTTTTAGCCAAGGGCATCATTGTCCATGTTTTGCCGCTTTTCATGTGCTTTCAAGGCGATTCGAATCTACCTCCTGAAATCTGTTTCCTGCAATTCTGCCTTGCTTTCAAAGCCTCTTCGTTGCCTTCCCTCAATATATTTGTGGACGAGAGTTATCGTTTATAACTCTGCAGGTTTGTTTATTGCAGTGCCCCTGAGCTCCATTTTTCCAGTCGCTTTTTCGGGAGCTGGCCGCAAAAGTGCAGGATTGTTTCAGGCCCTCTTCTGGTTCTGGAAGACAGGCTGAGCTTGTGGTTAATTCTTCTTCCTGATGGGAAAATAGAGTGACCTGTGCCTGTCACAACCCCTAGAGCTAGTCTCTCATTGGTTCCCCTCTTGCCGTTCATCCTCAGGACAAATTGCAACCTGTACGGAACAGGAGGTTAAAGGTGCTGATTCTCCAAGGAGGGAGATGTCTAGTAAAGCAGCTGGAATGGCGAACCCGAGCACAAGGAGATGAGAAATGCGGTGCGTTTTAGAAACCTTTCCCGATCACACGGTGTACCATCTTCTGGGTTTCTCATGCATGTTTTCGACGTAGGAAGATGCCCTTGAAGTTGGATATTTGGGACCCATGGGGTGGGTACCATGCAGTATTACTTTAAAGGGTCTGCGTTGGCTCACGCAACCTCAAGAAAACTCTCAGCCCCAAGAGTGTCCACCCTTATGTCTCAATCAGCTGTGGGTCTAGATATGGTCAATCCAGGTTGCATCACAGCCCCTGAACGAATTTTGTAAGAATTTCTCTCTCTTTCACTGTCTTTGTTTCACGGGTTTTGAAAAGTAATTTATTTTTATAATGGGGTTTAGCTGCTTTTCACGGCTGTGTTTAGGCTGCTTTACACCCAATTGACTCACTTACAGAGAGATATCAATACATAGGTTTGAAGATTCTTACTAGTCAGATATATTCTTGTGCGGTGAATAGGGGGTGTTGAGGCCAGTTCACTGAGCAAGGAGTAGGTCTTGTCTACTACATATTGGGTTTATGGAACGGTATCTGAGCTAATTTGAAACCCTTGATTTATGCATCACCCCACCTCACCTTTCCCGTTCAGCAGCCATAGTGTGTTTTCTAAACGTGTGACTCTGTTCTGTTTTGTAATTCAGTTCAAGTGTAGCGGTTTTTACATTCCCTCTATAAGTGATATCTTATGATAAGTGTCTTTTTCTGTGTGACTTATTTCATTTAGAATCGTCGTATCTAAATCCACTCATCGTGCTGCTACTAGCCTTATGACGTGGATTTCATGGCTGAGTGATATTCCATTGTACATGTGGACCACAACTTCTTTATCTACTTTTCTCTTTCCTAGGATATTTAAGTTGTAATGAAGTGGGGGTTCTTGTCAACAGAGCAACCCTAAACTTTGGGGTGCCTGTGTCTTGCTGATTTTAGTTTTCCCAATTTATACGCCCATGAGTGGAAGTGCCCTATGCTCTCCAAGCTGTGTTTTTTAGATGTTTCAGAACACACCGTACACTTCTCCAGAGTGGCTGTTGGCAATTTACATCCCACCCATCAGCGTAGCAAGAGTCCCATTTCTCCATGGCCGGTCCTGCATTTCTGGTTTGGACACTTTTTTCCGCATGGCCCTTTTGCCCGCTGGGAAGCGAGTCTTCTTTGGAGCGCTGATTTGCCTTTCCAGGTTGCTTGGTTGGCCAAAAAGGGCGTATGCGTTTTTTCCTGAATATATTCAGGAAAAAACGCATACGCCCTATTTGGCCAAGGGCATCATTGTCCACGTTTTGCCGCTTTTCTTGTGCTTTCACGGCGATTCGAATCTACCTCCAGAAATCTGTTTCCTTCAATTCTGCCTTGCTTTCAAAGCCTCTTCGTTGCATTCCCTCAATATATTTGTGGACGAGAGTTATCATTTATAACTCTGCAGGTTTGTGAATTGCAGTGCCCCTGAGCTCCATTATTCAACTCGCTTTTCTGGGAGCTGGCCGCAAAAGTGCAGGATTGCTTCAGGCCCTCTTCTGGTTCTGCGGGGCAGGCTGAGCTTGTGGTTAATTCTTCTTCCTGATGGGAAAATAGAGTGACCTGTGCCTGTCCCAATCCCTAGAGCTAGTCTCTCATTGGTTCCCCCTCTTCCCGTTCATCCTCAGGACAAATTGCAACCTGTATGGAACAGGAGGTTAAAGGTGCTGATTCTCCAAGGAGGGAGATGGCTAGTAAAGCGGCTGGAATGGCGAACCCGAGCACGAGGAGATGAAAATGAGGTGCGTTTTAGAAACCTTTCCCGATCACACGGTGTACCATCCTCTGCGATTCTCATGCATGTTTTCGATGTAGGAAGATGCCCTTGAACCTGGAGATTTGGGAACATTGGGATGGGTACATGCATTATTATTTTAAAGGGTCTGTGTTGGCTCAGCCCACCTCACCAAAGCTCTCAGCCGCAAGAGTGTCCACCGTTATGACTCAATCACCTGTGGATATAGATATGGTCAATCCAGGTTGCATCACATCCCCTGAACGAATTTTGTAAGAATTTCTCTCTCTTTCACTGTCTTTGTTTCACGGGTTTTGAAAAGTAATTTATTTTTATAATGGAGTTTAGATGCTTTTCACGGCTGTGTTTAGGCCGCTTTACACCCAATTGACTCACTTACAGAGAGATATCAATACATAGGTTTGAAGATTCTTACTAGTCAGATATATTCTTGTGCGGTGAATAGGGGGTGTTGAGGCCAGTTCACTGAGCAAGGAGTAGGTCTTGTCTACTACATATTGGGTTTATGGAACGGTATCTGAGATAATTTGAAACCCTTGATTTATGCATCACCCCACCTCACCTTTCCCGTTCAGCAACCATAGTGTGTTTTCTAAACGTGTGACTCTGTTCTGTTTTGTAATTCAGTTCAAGTGTAGCGGTTTTTACATTCCCTCTATAAGTGATATCTTATGATAAGTGTCTTTTTCTGTGTGACTTATTTCATTTAGAATCGTCGTACCTAAATCCACTCATCGTGCTGCTACTAGCCTTATGACGTGGATTTCATGGCTGAGTGATATTCCATTGTACATGAGGACCACAAGTTCTTTATCCACTTTTCTCTTTCCTAGGATATTTAAGGTGTAATTAAGTGGGGGTTCTTGTCAACAGAGCAGCCCTAAACTTTGGGGTGCCTGTGTCTTGCTGATTTTTAGTTTTCCCAATTTATACGCCCATGAGTGGAAGTGCCCTATGCTCTCCAAGCTGTGTTTTTTAGATGTTTCAGGACACACCGTACACTTCTCCAGAGTGGCTGTTGGCAATTTACATCCCGCCCATCAGCGTAGCAAGGCTCCCATTTCTCCATGGCCGGTCCTGCATTTCTGGTTTGGACACTTTTTTCCGCATGGCCCTTTTGCCCGCTGGGAAGCGAGACTTTTTTGGAGCGCTGATTTGCCTTTCCAGGTGGCTTGGTTGGCCAAAAAGGGCGTATGCGTTTTTTCCTGAATATATTCAGGAAAAAACGCATACGCCCTTTTTGGCCAAGGGCATCATTGTCCACGTTTTGCCGCTTTTCATGTGCTTTCAAGGCGATTCGAATCTACCTCCTGAAATCTGTTTCCTGCAATTCTGTCTTGCTTTCAAAGCCTCTTCGTTGCCTTCCCTCAATATATTTGTGGACGAGAGTTATCATTTATAACTCTGCAGGTTTGTGAATTGCAGTGCCCCTGAGCTCCATTTTTCAAGTCGCTTTCTTGGGAGCTGGCCGCAAAAGTGCAGGATTGCTTCAGGCCCTAATCTGGTTCCAGTGGGCAGGCTTAGCCTTGGTTAATTTTTCTTCCTGATGGGAAAATAGAGTCACCTGTGCCTGTCCCAACACCTAGAGCTAGTCTCTCATTGGTTCCCCCTCTTCCCGTTCATCCTCAGGACAAATTGCAACCTGTACGGAACAGGAGGTTAAAGGTGCTGATTCTCCAAGGAGGGAGATGGCTAGTAAAGCGGCTGGAATGGGGAACCCGAGCACAAGGAGATGAGAAATGAGGTGCGTTTTAGAAACCTTTCCCGATCACACGGTGTACCATCTTTTGGGTTTCTCATGCACGTTTTCGATGTAGGAAGATGCCCTTGAACCTGGAGATTTGGGACCCATGGGATGGGTACCATGCAGTATTACTTTAAAGGGTCTGCGTTGGCTCACCCAACCTCACCAAACCTCTCAGCCCCAAGAGTGTCCACCCTTATTTCTCAATCAGGTGTGGGTCTAGATATGGTCAATCCAGGTTGCATCACAGCCCATGAACGAATTTTGTAAGAATTTCTCTCTCTTTCACTGTCTGTGTTTCACGGGTTTTGAAAAGTAATTTATTTTTATAATGGGGTTTAGCTGCCTTTCACGGCTGTGTTTATGTCGCTTTACACCCCCTTGACTCACTTACAGAGAGATATCAATACATAGGTTGGAAGATTCTTACTAGTCAGATATATTCTTGTGCGGTGAATAGGGGGTGTTGAGTCCAGTTCACTGAGCAAGGAGTAGGTCTTGTCTATTACATATTGGGTTCATGGAACGGTATCGGAACTAATTTGAAACCCTTGTTTTATGCATCACCCCACCTCACCTTTCCCGTTCAGCAGCCATAGTGTGTTTTCTAAACGTGTGACTCTGTTCTGTTTTGTAATTCAGTTCAAGTGTAGCGGTTTTTATATTGCCTCTATAAGTGATCTCTTATGATAAGTGTCTTTTCTGTGTGACTTATTTCACTTAGAATCGTCGTACCTAAATCCACTCATCGTGCTGCTACTAGCCTTATGACGTTGATTTCATGGCTGAGTGATATTCCATTGTACATGAGGGCCACAACTTCTTTATCCATTCTTCTCTTTCCTAGGATATTTAAGGTGTAATGAAGTGGGGGTTCTTGTCAACAGAGCAGCCCTAAACTTTGGGGTGCCTGTGTCTTGCTGATTTTTAGTTTTCCCAATTTGTACTTCCATGAGTGGAAGTGCCCTATTCTCTCTAGCTCTGTTTTTTAGATGTTTTAGGAAACACCATACCCTTCTCCAGACTCGCCATTGGCAATTTACATCCCGCCCATCAGTGTAACAAGGCTCCCTTTCCTCCTTGGCCTCTCCTGCATTTCTTGTTTTTACACTTTTTTACGAAGTTCCTTTTGACCGATGGGAAGTGAGACCTCTTTGTAGTGCTGATTTGCATTTCCGGCTTGCTTGGTTGGCCAAAAAGGGCCTATGCGTTTTTTTCTGAATTTATTCAGGAAAAAACGCATACGCCCTTTTTGGCCAAGTGCATCCTTGTCGACATTTGGCCGCTTTTCATGTGCTTTAGTGGCGATTCGAATCTAACTCCTGAAATTTGTTTCCTGCAATTCTGCCTTGCTTTCAAAGCCTCTTCGTTGCCTTCCCTCAATATAGTTTTGGACGATAGTTATAATTTAAAACTCTGCAAGTTTGTGAATTGCAGTGCCCCTGAGCTCCATTTTTCAACTCGCTTTTTGGGAGCTTCCCGCAGAGCCACTGGTTTGCTTCTGGCCCTGCTCTGGTTCTCAGTGGCAGGCAAAGCCTTTGCTTAATTCTTCTTCCTGATTGGAAATTAGAGTGACATGTGCCTGTCTGAGCATCTAGGGCTTGGCTCTCCTTGTTTCTCCTCCTTCCCCTTCTTCCTTTGGACAAATTCCAAATTCTGTGCAACTGGATGTTGAAGGTGCTGACATCCTCAAGTGGGGAGATTTTAAGGAAAAAGGCTGGAGGGGTGAATCCAACAACCAGGAAATTAGGAGTTTTGGTTCCTTTTCCAAAATCTTCCTGATCCAACCGTGTTCCATCTTCTGGGTGTCACAGGTATGTTTTAGCTGTAGGAAAGGTCCCGTGTATGTAAGGCGAACACCAGGGATTTTTCCAAATCAGTGTCTCCCCAAGCTCCAATCTGGGGAATTTTTAAGCTACTGGTACATGTGTGTTCATTAAGGGACTTGGGCTGTAGGCAGAGTCCGAACTTTAGATGATTGAAGTCTTCAGGTTCAGAAACGCTCACCATCGGCCTCCTTTAGTTTCCATTTTATCTGTAGTTGATAGATGATGTCGATAGAGATATCTATTGTTTTTCAGATTATTTCCCCTTAGGGGTCATTAAAAAATATTGAGTATAGTTCCCTGTGCTATACAGTAGATCCTTGTTGATGATATATTTTATACATAGCAGTGTGTATATGTTAATCCGAAACTGTTAATTTATCCCTCCTCCCACCTTTCCCCTTTGGTAATAAAAAAATATAAGATTTTATACTTCTCAGAAATCTAGGAGCTGAAAGAGAGGTATCATTTTCAATGGAAAATCATTCAAAACAAGGTTGAAACTTCAACCAAGATTATTAGATGTACATCCTTGGAAAGAAATCACTGCATTTCACTACTGTTGACCTGACAAATAAGACAAACCCCTCCACTGAACTTGCTTATAATAAAGTGATGGAAATATCAAATGGAAGTGTTAGAAACATCTTATTTTACACGAGCCTTATACACTGCTCTATGTTAATTACAGTTTGGCTCACACATCTGTTCATTGAAGTTACAATGTTCTCAAATTCTGTTACTGATCCTGCAGAGTGGGCCCCAACAAGGGTCTCCCTGCCCAGTGTCATTGGAGCCAACAGATCGAGACTGACTTTGGTTCAGAAGCAAAGGAAAACTTTATATTTTAATCAGAGAATGGAGAGGTGAGAGTGTGTGTTCCCCTGCGGGTTGTGGGCCGGGCTGCTGTGTAGGGATCCTGTCAGCATCAGCGGGAGGGAGGGGGCGGAGCTCTCGAGGGCCGGGTTGGCTGGAGCTCAGGCTCTATGTCGCAGAGTCTGCACGGGGCCCCACGAGCTGAGGTGTCGGCCCAGCCATTTTGCACTAGGAAATCGGATCTGAAGTGCCGGGTGTGGGACCTCTGCATGTGGAAACCTAGGAGCAAGTGAAATTAGACAAAGTACAAAGGACAAAATGGTTAGACTTTATTTTATTGCCCAGATTCTATTTTTATCTCCCAGGAATTTTTAATGGGCTTTGCCAGTGACAAAGCCCTCCTCTGCCTTTTGTCCCATTCCTCATTCGTGGGGCGCTGAGGGTGCAGACACCTCTTCTGTAAATGCTTCGTGCTGAGTTGGGTGTCCTCATACCTGGGGGGAGGGGCAGGACTTCTCTCCAGCAGCCTCCAGGTGAGGTTGATTGTCCCCAGGCCTCCTCCCTCACTGCTCGTCTGCCTGAGCACCAGCATTGGAAGTTTCATAGATTCTAATGACCTTTAAGGGTCCAGGAAAGAGATGTTCAGAGACGTTGTGGGGGGGTGGGCGGTTTTACGCTGCTCCACATTGGTTCGACCCCCTTAGGCTGACGGTTTCTGCCAGCCTAGATGCTCTGACCAGTAGTCTGCGCTTTCTTCAGTTAGGCCACTGAATTAACGTACAAACAGCACCAGGTATCAGAGCTCTGCTTGCTCAACTCCCAGACAGTCCAGGGCTGGTGGTGATCCAGGACCATGACGGCCACTCAGTCAACGGCCTTTTGAAGTAGCCAGGAGTACAGCCGGTCTCATTGGCCTCCGTCACCGCGGTGTCTGTAGGCTTTTCTATGGTGGCAGCGTTATTTACGGTTCCCCTGCCAAGTTTATTAGCTCCGCTCTGGGTGCAGTAAGTCCTGTAAGCAATAGTCTGCTCTTTTGGGGCACACTCTTGTTGTTTTCTGAGAGAAACTCCAGGTCAAGTGACGGTCACACGAGTCGTCATGGGGGCCCATTGCCCCCGGTTGTCTCTCTGGAGGTTGGTGTTGGACGGCCTCCTCACTCGAGGCCATTGTGCCCACGGAGCAATCCTGCAACTTCAGGGCATGGTGGGTGGTTAGGATCACCAAGTGGCATCCTTTACCCTTACGAGGGAGCTGGACTTGCGGGCTGCTGATTTCCAGGTTTTTAGATACCCCCAGTATCCTGGTCAGATGGAGTGGCTGGCCAATGCCTGGAGGGCATTCTTGCATTGTTCCATTTCAAGTGGTCCCAGTTTTTGCACTAATACTCCAAGGGTGATTCGCCTTGGACCAGGAATGTAAAGGTCAAAGGGTTTAGCTAACTTAGGGAGGTCCAGGGCAAGGGTCTGAATTGACTGCACTTTCCCTTCTTGAAAGGCTGCTTCTGGATTCTATTCAAAAGGATCATCATCTTTTCCTTTCAGTGTTTCATATAGAGGCCCAGTTATTGGACTGTAGTTAGGGATCCAGATGCAGCAAACCCCGGTCTCCCCAGGAACCCCTAAGCTGTCTTCTAGTTTTAGGAAGGGTGAGGCTGCAAATGGCTTCTTCCCTTTCCTGGGGTGGGCTTCTCCGACCTTCTGTGTGAATGAAACCCAGGAAGGTCACCTTAGTTTGTGATATTTGAGCCTTTTTCTTGGACACCTTCTATCTTTTATTGGCTAGGTAGTTCAGAGGCCTCCTTAGTCGGGCTGGTGATCAGAATGTCATCTGCATATTGAAGGAGGGTTCCCTTCTCCAGAGGTAGATCTTTTAGGTCTTTAGCTAACGTTTCCCAAAAGATGGTGTGGGGATTTTTGAACCCCTGGGGCAGGACGGCCCAGCAGCATTGTTTTTGTTGTATGTTGAGTCCTGCCACTCACAGCCAAAATTTCTTGTGACTCTGGGACTAATGGAATACAGAAGAAGGCATCATTGAAGTCTAATACAGAATACCATGTCCTGGTGTATGGTAGAATGACCAGCAGGGTGTAGGAATTTGGAACTACTAGATGTATATCCTCTGCGGCTTCACTGACTGTCCTGTCGTCCTCTACCAGGTACCCAGAAGCCCACGGGGCTCTTGTGGTCAGGCCCCTCCCAGGATATGGAGCTCACCTGGGCAGGTACCCAGCAGCCCATGGGACTCTCAGTGTTAGGCCACTCCCAGGATATGGAGTTCACCTGGGCATGTACCCAGCAACCCATGGGGCCCTCATGGTCAGGCCCCTCCCAGGATATGGAGCTCACCTGGGCAGGTATGCAGCAGCCCACAGGGCTCTCGTGGGCAGGCCCCTCCCTGGATATGGAGCTCCCCTGGACAGGTACCCTGGCAGGGCTGGGCACACAGGAACCGTGCACATAGCCCTCATTGCAGAGCACCCCCAGCACAACTGTAGCTCAGAGCTGACACAGAGCACCTCAGAGCAGAGCTTGAACTAACAAACAGCAGCTCCAACAGGTCTGTGACCCTAGGCTTCACTCTGTGCGGCCTCCCTCTGCCTGGTCTTCCAGGGGCTTCCACTGCAGCCGGGGCACCAGGCCTCTGTCTCCACCCACCACCCCTCCTCTCCCTGACTCCTGGGTTCCTCTCATTAGCAGAGGGTCTTCTTGAAGTTGTCTCCCACTCATGGACCAGATGAAATGATTAGAAAACAAGCCAGGGCTGCCGCCCCTTATCTATCCTGACTCTCGGGACCCTACACCTGTTCCTTGGATCTGGCCGGTGAGGAAGGCCCATTTTCTGCAACTCTGAGCCCCTGAGGGGCGAGGATTAGCTGACCTTTGCAGCCTGACACGGCCGGCCAGGCCTTCCCAGGTGTGCCTGGGTTGAGGTCAATATAAACACCCCTCCAGGCAGCAAAAGCCTCTGCAGCTGTGCCTGACGCCATATTCTCTGCCCCGTCAGCAGTCTTGGGGTTGGGATGGTGGGAGGGAGTAGGGCCCACGGCTCTATGAGTGGCCCGGTGTGACTGGGGCTCTGCTGGACTTCCTGCAGGAGTTGCCGGGCTGCCACCTGCTAAAGAAGAGGATGTGTCACCGATATTTCCTGCTGGAATTTCTCCCCGGGCAGAGGTGAGGAAGGAAAAAAGCAGTGGGGACCGGGACAGGAGGGGTACCTCAGGCAGGGAAATGGAAAGCTTCCAGACGAGTGCCCGGAGCCAGGACCATCCTGGCTGGCCTGCAGGCACCAAGTCAGCCTGCGTGTCCAAGCCCCTTCCTCTAGCTTTTAAAGTCTTTGCACACATTCAGGTGTTTTACCTGGGAAGGGTGGGAAAAGTTCAGCAGGAACTGGCCTGGGGCTCAGCTCACATTTACTCAGAGACGCCTCCTCACGGTCCCCCAGCTTTGCAATGAGGACGCTCCTTGTGTTGGGGCTGCTGGCTGCATGGGAAATGATTCCCCACCTGTGACCAACTTCAGAATTGTTTACCACTGGAGCAAGTGCCCTGATAGGGTTTTCCTCTGTATGACCAGTGGGTTCTGTTTTTGTTTTTTTCTTTTTTGGTTCAAGGCAAGTTTTATTCCTCTTTTTGTATTTATGGATATAAGCATGGAAATAATTCATTCATATAAATATTTCTATGGGAAGGACAGAACTTTTTTTTCTGTTTTATTTTTTTAAGTACTAATTATTTTTAATTTTTGAATTTATTTTATTCATTTTTTTATACAGCAGGTTCTTATTGGTTATCTATTTTATACATATAAGTGTATATATGTCAATCCCAGGCTCGCAATTCATCCCACCACCACCACCCTGCCACTTTTCCCCCTTGGTGTCCATACATTTGTTCTATACATCTGTGTCTCTATTTCTGCCTTGCAAACCGGATCATCTGTACCATTTTTCTAGGTTCCACATGTATGCGTTAATATACGATATTTGTTTTTCGCTTTCTGACTTACTTCACTCTGTATGACAGTCTATAGATCTATCCACGTCTCTACAAATGACGCAACTTCATTCCTTTTTATGGCTGAGAAATATTGCATTTTATATATGTAGCACATCTTTTCCGTTCGTCTGTCTATGGGCACTTAGGTTGCTTCCATGACCTGGCTATTGTGAATAGTGCTGCAGTGAACATTGTGGTGAATATGTCTTTTTTTTTTTTTGAATATGTCTTTTTGAATTATGGTTTTCTCTGGGTGTATGGCCAGTAGTGGGATTGCTGGGTCATATGGTAATTCTATATTTAGTTTTTTAAGGAACCTCCATACTGTTCTCCATAGTGACTGTATCAACTTACATTTCCACAAATAGTGTAAGAGGGTTCCCTTTTCTCCACACCCTCTCCAGCATTTGTTGTTTGTAGATTTTCTGATGATGCCCATTCTAACTCGTGTGAGGTGATAACTCATTGTAGTTTTGGTTTATATTTCTCTAATAATTAGTGATGTTGAGCAGCTTTTCATGTGCTTCTTGGTCATCTGTATGTCTTCTTGGGACAAATGTCTATTTACGTCATCTCCCCATTTTTGGATTGGGTTGTTTGTTTTTTTACTGTTGAGCTGCATGAGCTGTTTATATACATTGGAGATTAATCCTTTGTCCATTGATTCGTTTGCAAATATTTTCTCCCATTCTGAGGGTTGTCTTTTCGTCTTGTTTGTAGTTTCCTTTGCTTTGCAAAAGCTTTTAGGTTTCATTTGCTCCCATTTGTTTATTATTGTTTTTTATTCCATTACTCTAGGAGGTGGATCAAAAAAGACCTTGCTGTGATTTATGTCAAAGAGTATTCTTCCTATGTTTTCCTCTAAGAGTTTTCTAGTGTCCGGTCTCACATTTTGGTCTCTAATGCATTTTGAGTTTATTTTTTGTGTATGGTGTTAGGGAGTGTTCTAATTTCATTCTTTTACATGTAGCTGTCCATTTTTCCCAGCACCACTTATTGAAGAGACTGTCTTTTCTCCATTGTATATCCTTGCCTCCTTTGTCATAGATTAGTGGGTCATAGGTGTGTAGGTTTATCTCTGGGCTTTCTTTTTTTTTTTTTTCTTTTACATCTTTATTGGAGTATAATTGCTTTACAATTGTGTGTTAGTTTCTGCTGTATAAAAAAGTGAATCAGCTATGCGTATACATATAACACCATATCCCCTCCCTCTTGCACCTCCCTCTCACTCCCTTATCCCACCCTTTTAGGTGGTCACAAAGCACAGAGCTGATCTCCCTGTGCTATGTGGCTGCTTCCCAGTAGCTATCAATTTTACATTTGGTAGTGTATATATGTCCATACCACTCTCTCACTTTGTCCCAGCTTACCCTTCCCCCTCCCCATGTCCTCAAGTCCTTTCTCTACGTCTGTGTCCTTAATCCTTTCCTGCCCCTAGGTTCTACATAAACTTTTTTTTTTAGATTCCATATATATGTGTTAGCATACAGTGTTTGTTTTTCCCTTTCTGACTTACTTCACTCTGTAGGACAGACTCTAGATCCATCCACCTCACTAAAAATAACTCAATTTCGTTTCTTTTTATGGCTGAATCATGTTCCATTGTATATATGTGCCACATCTTCTTTATCCATTTATCTGTTGATGGACACTTAGGTTGCTTCCATGTCCTGGCTATTGTAAATAGAGCTACAGTGAACATTGTGGTACATGACTCTTTTTGAATTATGGTTTTCTCAGGGTAAATGTCCAGGAGTGGGTTTGCTGGGTTGTATGGTAGTTCTATTTTTAGTATTCAAGGAACCTTCATATAATTCTCCCTAGTGGCTATATCAATTTACATTCCCACCAACAGTGCAAGAGGGTTCCCTTTTCTCCAATTAATGCCTCTCCAGCATTTATTGTTGGTAGATTTTTTGATGATGGCCATTCTGACTGGTGTGAGGTGATACCTCGCTGTAGTTTTGATTTGCATTTCTCTAATGATTAGTGATGTTCAGCATCCTTTCATGTGTTTGTTGGCAACCTGTATATCTTCTTTGGAGAAATGTCTATTTAGGTCTTCTGCCCATTTTTGGATTGGGTTGTTTGGTTTTGTGATATTGAGCTACATGAGCTGCTTTTTGGAGATTAATCCTTTGCCATTTGCTTCATTTGAAAATATTTTCTCCCATTCTGATGGTTGTCTTTTCATCTTGCTTATGTTTTCCTTTGCTGTGCAAAAGAATTTATGTTTCATTAGGTCCCATTTTTTAATTTTTGTTTTTATTTCCATTTCTCTAGGAGGTGGGTCAAAAAGGATCTTGCTGTGATTTATGTCATAGACTGTTCTGCTTATGTTTTCCTCTAAGAGTTTTATAGTGGCTGGTCTTATATTTAGGTCTCTAATCCATTTTGAGTTTATTTTTGTGTATGGTGTTAGGGAGTGTTCTAATTTCATTCTTTTACATGTAGCTGTCCAGTTTTCCCAGCACCACTTACTGAAGACACTGTCTTTTCTCCGTTGTATACCCTTGCCTCCTTTGTCATAGATTAGTTAACCATAGGTACGTGGGTTTATCTCTGTGCTTTCTATCCTGTTCTATTGACCTATATTTCTGTTTTTGTGTCAGTACCATATTATCTTGATTACTGTAGCTTTTTAATATAGTCTGAAGTCTGGAAGTCTGATTCCTCCAGCTCTTTTTTTCCCCCTCAAGACTGCTTTGGCTATCCAGGGTCTTTTGTGTCTCCCTACAAATTTTAAGATTTTTTTTTCTTGTTCTGTAGAAAATGCCAAAGGTATTTTGATCGGGATTGCATTAAATCTGTAGATTGCTTTGGGTAGTATAGTCATTTTCACAATATTGATTCTTCTAATCCAAGAACATGGTATATGTCTCCATCTGTTTATATCATCTTTGATTTCTTTCATCAGCGTCTTATAGTTTTCTGAGTACAGGTCTTTTACTTCCTTAGGTAGGTTTATTCCTAGGTATTTTATTCTTTTTGTTGCAGTGGTAATGGGATTGTTTCCTTAATTTCTCTTTCTGATCTTTCATTGTTAGTGTATAGTAATGCAAGCAATTTCTGTGCATTAATTTTGTATCCTGCAACTTTACCAGATTCATTGATTAGCTCCAGTGGTTTTCTGGTGGCATCTTTAGGATTCTCTATCTATGATATCATGTCATCTGCAAACAGTGACAATTGTACTCCTTCTTTTCCTTTTTGTATTCCTTTTATTTCTTTTTCTTCTCTGATTGCCATGGCTAGGACTTCCAAAACTATGTTGAATAGCAGTGGTGAGAGTGGACATCCTCGTCTTGTTCCTGATCTTAGAGGAAACGCTTGCAGTTTTTCACCATTGAGAATGGTGTTTGCTGCAGGTTTGTCATATATGACCTTTATTATGTTGAGGTAGTTTCCCTCTATGCCCACACTCTGCAGAGTTTTTATCGTAAATGGGTGTTGAATTTTCACAAAATCTTTTCCTTCATCTATTGAGATGATCATATGGTTTTATTCTACAATTTGTTAATACGGTGTATCACATTGATTTGTGTATATTGAAGAATACTTGCATCCCTGGGATACACCCCACTTGATCATGGTGTATGATCCTTTTAATGTGTTGTTCGATTCTGTTTGCTAGTATTTGATTGAGGATTTTTACATCTATATTCATCAGTGATATTGGTCTATAATTTTCTTTCCTTGTAGTATCTCTGTCTGATTTTGGTATCAGGGTGATGGTGGTCTCATAGAATGAGTTTGGGAGTGTTCCTTCCCCTGCAATTGTTTTGAAGAATTTGAGAAGGTTGGGTGTTAGCTCTTCCCTAATGTTTGATAGAATTCACCTGTGATGCCATCTGGTTCTGGACTTTTGTTTGTTGGAAGATTTTTAATCACAGTTTCAATTTCCTTGCTTGTGATAGGTTTGTTCATATTTTCTATTTCTTCCTGGTTCAGTCTTGGAAGGTTATCCCTTTCTAAGAATTTGTCCATTTCTTCCAGGTTGTCCATTTTATTGGCATAGAGTTGCGTGTAGTAGTCTCTTAGGATGCTTTGTATTCCTGTGGTATCTGTTGTAACTTCTCCTTTTTCACTTCTAATTTTGTTGATTTGAGTCCTCTCCCTCTTTTTCTTGAGTCTGGCTAAAGGTTGATCATTATTGCTTATCTTCTCAAAGAACCAGCTTTTAGGTTTATTGATCTTTGCTTTCGTTTTCTTTGTTTCTATTTCATTTATTTCTGCTCTGATCTTTAAGATTTCTTTCCTTCTACTAACTTTGGGTTTTGTTCTTCTTTCTCTAGTTCCTCTAGGTGTAAGGTTAGATTGTTTATTTGAGATTTTTCTTGTTTCTTGAGGTAGGCTTGTATTGCTATAAACTTCCCTCTTAGAACTGCTTTTGCCGCATCCCATAGGTTTTGGATCATCGTGTTTTTGTTGTCATTTGTCTCTAGGTAGTTTTTGATTTCCTCTTTGATTTCTTCAGTGATCTCTTGGTTATTTAGTAACGTATTGTTTAGCCTCCATGTGTTTGTGTTTTTTTACGGTTTTTTTCCGTGTAATTGATTTCTAATCTCATAGCATTGTGGTCGGAACAGCTGCTTGACATGATTTCAGTTTTCTTAAATTTACTGAGGCTTTGTGACCCAAGATGTGATCTATCCTGGAGAATGTTCCGTGTGCAGTTAAGAAGAACGTGTAATCTGCTGTTTTTGGATGGAATGTCCTATAAATATCAATTAACTCTATCTGGTCTATTGTGTCATTTAAAGCTTGTGTTTCCTTATTAATTTTCTGTCTGGCTGATCTCCACTGGTGTAAGTGAGCTGTTAAAGTCCCCCACTATTATTGTGTTACTGTTGATTTCCTCTTTTATAGCTGTTAGCTGTTGCCTTATACATTGAGGTGCTCCTATGTTGGGTACATATATATTTATAATTGTTATATCTTCTTCTTGGATTGATCCCTTGACCATTATGTAGTGTCTTTCCTTGTCTCTTGTAACATTCTTTATTTTAAATTCTATTTTATCTGATATGAGTATTGCTACTCCAGGTTTCTTTTGATTTTCATTTGCATAGAGTATATTTTTCCATCGCCTCACTTTCAGTCTGTATGTGTCCCTAGGTCTGAAATGGGTCTCTTGTAGACAGCATATATATGGGTCTTGTTTTTGTATCCATTCAGCGAGCCTGTGTCTTTTGGTTGGGACATTTAGTGCATTCACATTTAAGGTAATTATCGATATGTATGTTCCTATTACTATTTTCTTAATTGTTATGGGGTTGTCTTGGTGGGTCCTTTTCTTCTCTTGTGTTTCCCACTTAGAGAAGTTCCTTTAGCATTTGGTGTAGAGCTGGTTTCATGCTGCTGAATTCTCTTAGCTTTTGCTTGTCTGTAGGGCTTTTGATTTCTCCATCAAATCTGAATGAGATCTTTGCAGGGTGGAGTACTCTTGGTTGTAGGTTCTTCCCTTTCATCACTTTAAATTGATCATGCCACTCCCTTCTGGCTTGGAGATTTTCTGCTGAGAAATCAGCTGTTATCCTTATGGGAGTTCCCTTGTATGTTATTTGTCATTTTTCCCTTGCTGCTTTCAATAATTTTTCTTTGTCGTTAATTTTTGTCAATTTGATTACTATGTGTCTTGTCATTTTTCTCCTTTGGTTTATCCTGCCTGGGACTCTCTGTGCTTCTGGACTTGGGTGGCTATTTCTTTTCCCATGCTAGGGAAGTTTTTGACCATAATCTCTTCAAATATATTCTCGGGTCCTTTCTCTCTCTTCTCCTTCTGGGACCCCTATCATGCGAATGTTGTTGTGTTTAATGTTGTCCCAGAGGACTCTTGGGGTGTCTTCATTTATTTTCATTCTTTTTCTTTATTCTGTTCCATGGCAGTGATTTCCACCTTTCTGTCTTCCAGGTCACTTATCCGTTCTTCTGCCACAGTTATTCTGCTACTGATTCCTTCTAGTATATTTTTCATTTCAGTTATTACATTGTTCACCTCTGTTTGTTTGTTCTTTAATTCTTCTAGGTGTTTGTTCCTTAATTCTTCTAGGTCTTTGTTAAGCATTTCTTGCGTCTTCTCGATCTTTGCCTCCTTTCTTTTTCCAAGGTCTTGGCTCAACTTCACTATCATTATTCTGAATTCTTTTTCTGGAAGGTTCCCTATCTCCACGTCATTTCGTTTTTTTTTTTTTTTCTGGGGTTTTATCTTGTTCCTTGATCTGGTATAAAGTCCTCTGCCTTTTCATTTTGTCTATCTTTCTGTGAATGTGGTTTTCCTTCCACAGGCTGCAGAATTGTAGTTCTTCTTCTGCTGTCTGCTCTCTGGTGGATGAGTCTATCTTAGAGGCTTGTGCAAGTTTCCTGGTGGGAGGGACTGGTGGTGGGTAGAGCTGGGTGTTGCTTTGGTGGGCAGAGCTTTAATCCGCTTGTCTGCGGATTAAATAAAACTTTAATAAAAAGTTTAATCCGCTTGTCTGCTGATGCATGGGGCTGGGTTCCCTCCCTGTTGGTTGTTTGGCCTGAGGCGACCCAGCACTGGAGCCTACCTTGCTCTTGGTGGGGCTAATGGCGGACTCTGGGAGGGCTCACACCAAGGACTATTTCCCAGAACTTCTGCTGCTAGTGTCGTTGTCCTCACGGTGAGCCACAGCCACAGCCACCACCTGCCTCTGCAGGAGACCCTCTAAAAGTAGCAGGTAGTTCTGGTGATTCTCCTACAGGGTCACTGCTCCTTCCCCTGGGTCCTGATGTGCACACTACTTTGTGTGTGCCCTCCAAGAGTGGAGTATCTGAGTGGAGTTGAGACTCTGAGACTCTGCGTGGAGTCACACAGACTCTGGGTCCTGTGAAGCTTCGATGTTTTGTGGTTCTAGAAATCCTATAGGAGACGGTCCACAGCAGGTGAAGCTAATGTTGTCAGTAGAGGTGTTGAAGCCAAAGATCTGCAGTTCCGACTAGAGGTGCCGATGTACATACAGGACAAAATCATCTCGTGTGAATGTAGTTCAGGCATGTTTAAGATGAATGCAGTCATGTTATTGCCTACCATATTCTATCTTGAGCCTCTCCTCAGGGACCCCCTCCTCAGTTCCTGAGGCTCCTGTAAGTCATGTACAGGGGACTGGAGAGTGGGCTCTGTCCAGTCTGAGCCCTGAGTTACCCTGTGTGTATCTTAGGATACTTTGTATTTCTGTGGTGTCTGTCTGTTGTAACATCATCTCTTTCATTTCAGATTTATTTGGGCCCTCTCTTTTTAAAAAAACATACTATTGTTGTCTTTTATTCTTTACAGAAGTTTAATAAGTGTTTGATCTACTATCCTTACCCTATGTATACTTTTTGCAGTGAGATTTTTACTTTTCTTTGTTTCCTTGTTACTATCAATAATTAGTGAGACTTCTTTTAAGCTACCTTCAACATTGCTTATAAAGCTGCTTTATTAGTGATGACAGAGCCTTAATGGAAGTCATGTTCTGGTTGTAAATTAGAATGCAATGTGCCAGCAAAAAGCCCCTTAAGTTTATGTCTCATTACTTCTTGTTCTTTTTTTAATTTAATTTTTATTTTTTGTCAGAGCAAATTTGATTAAAATGTTTTGTTTCTTCTAGGTGTGCAAGATGTGGTTCTTTTAAACATATACATATATCTATTCTTCTTTGCATCATTTTCCCATGTAGGTTATGACACAATGTTGAGCAGTCTTGTCTTGGTATTACATAGGTCTTTGGTGATTACATATTTCACATGTGTTTCTATATCTATCTTAACCCCAATATCCGAATGTATCCAATCCTCACACCTATCCATTTGCTGAACCATAAGTTTGTTTAATGAATCTGTGATTGCATTTCTCTGTGGAAATATCTTCATTGGTATCAATTTTTAGCTAAGACCTATAAGTGATATTATAGGATATGTGTCTTTGGCTTTCTGACTTAGTACAATTTGCCTGATTACCTCAAGAATCATACATGGTGCTGCAAATGGCATTGTTTCATTTTTTTCCCTGGCTAATATTCCATCTGTACGTGTACCAGTTCTTCTTTGGCCACGCACCTCTTGATGGACTTTCTGGTTGCCTCCATGTCTTGGCTATTGTAATACTGCTGCAATGCATATTTTCTTGCCTGTGTCTTTCCAGTTCTATCTTCTTATGTTATAGGCCTAGGAGTGGGCTTGCTGTATCATATGGTAGCTCAGTGTGTACGTTTTAAAGGCACCACCATTCAGTTCTCATTAGTGGCTCTTTCCAGGTTACGTCCCACTTAAAATTGAGGGTATGCATTTCTCAAAAACACCTTCAATATTTATTGTTTGCAGTTTTCTTGCTGATGGTTATTCTAACAGGTGCGAGCTGATACCTCTCTGTGGTTGAATTTGCATGTGTCCCAAAATCTGTTGAAATTGAGCTTTAAAGCATGCCCTTTCTATTTATCAAACTGTGATTACAGCTTAGTTCTTCAAAGTGTTTTCTTAAAGTAAGTGTCACATTTTGAAAATTTTTGGCCATTACCTCCCTCAAGACATTTTGAAGGCAGGTTTCATTTACAGCCCTGAAGTACTTGTTCATATGAAGTGACCATTAGCACAGGTTTGAAAGCTGCTTTGGTAGGTAACGGCCGGAGGGAGGGAGCCTTTCCACGTTCCCCAATCTGGTAACTAGGGAAGGAGCCTTCAGCCCCAAAAGTGTCCACCCTTATGTCTCATCCAGCTGTGGAACTACATATGGTCAATCTAGGTTGCATCACAGCCCCTGAATGAATTGTGTGAGAATTTCTCTCTCTTTCAAAGTCTTTGTTTCATGGGTATTTAAAAGTAGTTTATTTTTATAATGGGGTTTAGGTGCTTTTCACTGCTGTGTTTATGCCGCTTTACACCCACTTGACTCACTTACAGAGAGATATCAATAAATAGGTTTGAAGATTCTTACTAGTCAGATATAGTCTTGTGCGGTGAATAGGGGGTGTTGAGTCCAGTTCACTGAGCAAGGAGTAGGTCTTGTCTATTACATATTGGGTTTATGGAACGGTATCTGAGCTAATTTGAAACCCTTGTTTTATGCATCACCCCACCACACCTTTCCCGTTCAGCAGCCATAGTGTGTTTTCTAAATGTGTGAATCTGTTCTGTTTTGTAATTCAGTTCAAGTGTAACGGTTTTTACATTCCCTCTATAAGTGATATCTTATGATAAGTGTCTTTTTCTGTGTGACTTATTTCTCTTAGTTCTTCGTACCTAAATCCACTCATCATGCTGCTACTAGTCTTATGACATTGATTTCATGGCTGAGTGATATTCCATTGTACATAAGGACCAAAATTTCTTTATCCATTTTTCTCTTTCCTGGGATATTTAAGGTGTAATGAAGTGGAGGTTCTTGTCAACAGAGCAGCCCTAAACTTTCGGGTGCCTGGGTCTTGCTGATTTTTAATTTTCCCAATTTATACACCCATGAGTGGAAGTGCCCTATGCTCTCTAAGCTGTGTTTTTTAGATGTTTCAGGACACACCGTACACTTCTCCAGAGTGGCTGTTGGCAATTTACATCCCGCCCATCAGCGTAGCAAGGCTCCCATTTCTCCATGGCCTGTCCTGCATTTCTGGTTTTGACACATTTTTCAGGATGGCCCTTTTGACCGATGGGAAGCGAGACTACTTTGTAGCGCTGATTTGCCTTTCCACGTTGCTTGGTGGGCCAAAAAGGGCGTATGCGTTTTTTCCTGAATATATTCAGGAAAAAACGCATACGCCCTTTTTGGCCAAGGGCATCATTGTCCACGTTTTGCCGCTTTTCATGTGCTTTCAAGGCGATTCGAATCTGCCTCCTGAAATCTGTTTCCTGCAATTCTGACTTGCTTTCAAATCCTCTTCGTTGCCTTCCCTCAATATATTTGTGGACGAGAGTTGTCATTTATAACTCTGCAGGTCTGTGAATTGCAGTGCCCCTGAGCTCCAGTTTTCAAGTCGCTTTTATGGGAGCTGGCCGCAAAAGTGCAGGATTGCTTCAGGCCCTCTTCTGGTTCTGGGGGGCAGGATGAGCTTGTGGTTAATTCTTCTTCCTCATGGGAAAATAGAGTGACCTGTGCCTGTCCCAACACCTAGAGCTAGTCTCTCATTGGTTCCCCCTCTTCCCGTTCATCCTCAGGACAAATAGCAACCTGTATGGAAAAGGAGGTTAAACGTGCTGATTCTCCAAGGAGGGAGATGGCTAGTAAAGTGGCTGGAATGGCGGACCCGAGCACAAGGAGATGAGAAATGAGGTGCGTTTTAGAAACATTTCCGATCACACGGTGTACCATCTTCTGGGTTTCTCATGCATGTTTTCGACGTAGGAAGATGCCCTTGAACCTGGAGATTTGGGACCCATGGGATGGGTACCATGCAGTATTACTTTAAAGGGTCTGCATTGGCTCACCCAACCTCACCAAACCACTCAGCCCCAAGAGTGTCCACCCTTATGTCTCAATCAGCTGTGGGTCTAGATATGGTCAATCCAGGTTGCATCACAGCCCCTGAACGAATTTTGTAAGAATTTCTCTCTCTTTCACTGTCTTTGTTTCACGGGTTTTGAAAAGTAATTTATTTTTATAATGGGGTTTAGCTGCTTTTCACGGCTGTGTTTAGGCCGCTTTACACCCCCTTGACTCACTTACAGAGAGATATCGATACATAGGTTTGAAGATTCTTACTAGTCAGATATATTCTTGTGCGGTGAATAGGGGTTGTTGAGTCCAGTTCACTGAGCAAGGAGTAGGTCTTGTCTATTACCTATTGGGTTTATGGAACGGAATCGGAGCTAATTTGAAACCCTTGTTTTATGCATCACCCCACCTCACCTTTCCCGTTCAGCAGCCATAGTGTGTTTTCTAAACGTGTGACTCTGTTCTGTTTTGTAATTGAGTTCAAGTGTAGCGGTTTTTACATTCCCTCTATAAGTGATATCTTATGATAAGTGTCTTTTTCTGTGTGACTTATTTCACTTAGAATCGTCGTACCTAAATCCACTCATCGTGCTGCTACTAGCCTTATGACGTTGATTTCATGGCTGAGTGATATTCCATTGTACATGCGGACCCCAACTTCTTTATCCATTTTTCTCTTTCCTAGGATATTTAAGGTGTAATGAAGTGGGGGTTCTTGTCAACAGAGCAGCCCTAAACTTTGGGGTGCCTGTGTCTTGCTGATTTTTAGTTTTCCCAATTTATAGGCCCATGAGTGGAAGTGCCCTATGATCTCCAAGCTGTGTTTTTTAAATGTTTCAGGACACACCGTACACTTCTCCAGAGTGGCTGTTGGCAATTTACCTCCCGCCCATCAGCATAGCAAGGCTCCCATTTCTCCATGGCCGGTCCTGCATTTCTGGTTTTGACACTTTTTTCCGCATGGCCCTTTTGCCCGCTGGGAAGCGAGACTTCTTTGGAGTACTGATTTGCCTTTCCAGGTTGCTTGTTTGGCCACAAAGTGCGTATGCGTTTTTTCCTGAATATATTCAGGAAAAAACGCATACGCCCTTTTTGGCCAAGGGCATCATTGTCCACGTTTTGCTGCTTTTCATGTGCTTTCAAGGCGATTCGAATCTACCTCCTGAAATCTGTTTCCTGCAATTCTGCCTTGCTTTCAAAGCCTCTTCGTTGCCTTCCCTCAATATATTTGTGGACGAGAGTTATCATTTATAACTCTGCAGGTTTGTGAATTGCAGTGCCCCTGAGCTCCATTTTTCAACTCGCTTTTTTGGGAGCTGGCCGCATAAGTGCATGATTGCTTCAGGCCCTCTTCTAGTTCTGGGGGGCAGGATGAGCCTGTGGTTAATTCTTCTTCTTGATGGGAAAATAGAGTGACCTGTGCCTGTCCCAACACCTAGAGCTAGTCTCTCATTGGTTCCCCCTCTTCCCGTTCATCCTCAGGACAAATTGCAACCTGTATGGAACAGTAGGTTAAAGGTGCTGATTCTCCAAGGAGGGAGATGGCTAATTAAGTGGCTGGAATGGCGAACCCGAGCACAAGGAGATGAGAAATGAGGTGCGTTTTAGAATCCTTTCCCGACCACACGGTGTACCATCTTCTGGGTTTCTCATGCATGTTTTCGATGTAGGAAGTTGAACTTGAACCTGGAGATTTGGGACCCATGGGATGGGTACCATGCAGTATTACTTTAAAGGGTTTGTGTTGGCTCACCCAACCTCACCGAACCTCTCAGCCTCAAGAGTGTCCACCCTTATGTCTCAATCAGCTGTGGGTCTAGATATGGTCAATCCAGGTTGCATCACAGGCCCTGAACGAATTTTGTAAGAATTTCTCTCTCTTTCACTGTCTTTGTTTCACGGGTTTTGAAAAGTAATTTATTTTTATAATGGGGTGTAGCTGCTTTTCACGGCTGTGTTTAGGCCGCTTTACACCCCCTTGACTCACTTACAGAGAGATATCAATACATAGGTTTGAAGATTCTTACTAATCAGATATATTCTTGTGCGGTGAATAGGGGGTGTTGAGTCCAGTTCACTGAGCAAGGAGTAGGTCTTGTCTACTACATATTGGGTTTATGGAACGGTATCTGAGCTAATTTGAAACCCTTGTTTTATGCTTCACCCCACCTCACCTTTCCCGTTCAGCAGCCATAGTGTGTTTCCTAAACGTGTGACTCTGTTCTGTTTTGTAATTCAGTTCAAGTGTAGCGGTTTTTACATTCCCTGTATAAGTGATATCTTATGATAAGTGTCTTTTTCTGTGTGACTTATTTCACTTAGAATCGTCGTACCTAAATCCACTCATCGTGCTGCTACTAGCCTTATGACGTTGATTTCATGGCTGAATGATATTCCATTGTACATGAGGACCACAACTTCTTTATCCATTTTTCTATTTCCTAGGATATTTAAGGTGTAAAGAAGTGGGGGTTCTTGTCAACAGAGCAGCCCTAAACTTTGGGGTGCCTGTGTCTTGCTGATTTTTAGTTTTCCGAATTTATACGCCCATGAGTGGAAGTGCCCTATGCTCTCCAAGCTGTGTTCTATAGATGTTTCAGGACACACCGTACACTACTCCAGAGCGGCTGTTGGCAATTTACATCCCGCCCATCAGCGTAGCCAGGCTCCCATTTCTCCATGGCCGGTCCTGCATTTCTGGTTTAGACACTTTTTTCCGCATGGCTATTTGCCCGCTGGAGGCGAGACTTTTTTGGAGCGCTGATTTGCCTTTCCAGGTGGCTTGGTTGGCCAAAAAGGGCGTATGCGTTTTTTCCTGAATATATTCAGCAAAAAACGCATACGCCCTTTTTGGCCAAGGGCATCATTGTCCACGTTTTGCCGCTTTTCATGTGCTTTCAAGGCGATTCGAATCTACCTCCTGAAATCTGTTTCCTGCAATTCTGCCTTGCTTTCAAATCCTCTTCGTTGCCTTCCCTCAATATATTTGTGGACGAGAGTTATGATTTATAACTCTGCAGGTTTGTGAATTACAGTGCCCCTGAGCTCCATTTTTCAAATCGCTTTTTTGGGAGCTGGCCGCATAAGTGCAGGATTGTTTCAGGCCCTCTTCTAGTTCTGGGGGGCAGGATGAGCCTGTGGTTAATTCTTCTTCCTGTTGGGAAACTAGAGTGACCTGTGCCTGTCCCAACACCTAGAGCTAGTCTCTCATTGGTTCCCCCTCTTCCCGTTCAACCTCAGGACAAATTGCAACCTGTATGGAACAGGAGGTTAAAGGTGCTGATTCTCCAAGGAGGGAGATGGCTAGTAAAGCGGCTGGAATGGCGAACCCGAGCACAAGGAAATGAGAAATGAGGTGCGTTTTAGAAACCTTTCCCGATCACACGGTGTACCATCTTCTGGGTTTCTCATGCATGTTTTCGAGGTAGGAAGTTGCCCTTGGACCTGGAGATTTGGGACCCATGGGATGGGTACCATGCAGTATTACTTTAAAGGGTCTGCGTTGGCTCACCCAACCTCACCAAACCTCTCAGCCCCAAGAGTGTCCACCCTTATGTCTCAATCAGCTGTGGGTCTAGATATGGTCTATCCAGGTTGCATCACAGCCCCTGAACGAATTTTGTAAGAATTTCTCTCTCTTTCACTGTCTTTGTTTCACGGGTTTTGAAAAGTAATTTATTTTTATAATGGGGTGTAGCTGCTTTTCACGGCTGTGTTTATGCCGCTTTACACCCCCTTGACTCACTTACCGAGAGATATCAATACATAGGTTTGAAGATTCTTACTAGTCAGATATATGCTTGTCCGGTGAATAGGGGGTGTTGAGTCCAGTTCACTGAGCAAGGAGTAGGTCTTGTTTATTACCTATTGGGTTTATGGAATGGAATCGGAGCTAATTTGAAACTCTTGTTTGATGCATCACCCCACCTAACCTTTCCCGTTCAGCAGCCATAGTGTGTTTCCTAAACGTGTGACTCTGTTCTGTTTTGCAATTCAGTTCAAGTGTAGCGGTTTTTACATTCCCTCTATAAGTGATATCTTATGATAAGTGTATTTTTCTGTGTGACTTATTTCACTTAGAATCGTCGTACCTAAATCCACTCATCGTGCTGCTACTAGCCTTATGACGTTGATTTCATGGCTGAATGATATTCCATTGTACATGAGCACCACAACTTCTTTATCCATTTTTCTCTTTCCTAGGATATTTAAGGTGTAAAGAAGTGGGGGTTCTTGTCAACAGAGCAGCCCTAAACTTTGGGGTGCCTGTGTCTTGCTGATTTTTAGTTTTCCGAATTTATACGCCCATGAGTGGAAGTGCCCTATGCTCTCCAAGCTGTGTTCTATAGATGTTTCAGGACACACCGTACACTACTCCAGAGCAGCTGTTGGCAATTTACATCCCGCCCATCAGCGAAGCAAGGCTCCCATTTCTCCATGGCCGGTCCTGCATTTCTGGTTTAGACACTTTTTTCCGCATGGCTATTTGCCCGCTGGGAAGCGAGACTTCTTTGGAGCGCTGATTTGCCTTTCCAGGTTGCTTGGTTGGCCAAAAAGGGCGTATGCGTTTTTTCCTGAATATATTCAGGAAAAAACGCATACGCCCTTTTTGGCCAAGGGCATCATTGTCCACGTTTTGCCGCTTTTCATGTGCTTTCAAGGCGATTCGAATCTACCTCCTGAAATCTGTTTCCTGCAATTCTGCCTTGCTTTCAAATCCTCTTCGTTGCCTTCCCTCAGTATATTTGTGGACGAGAGTTATCATTTATAACTATGAAGGTTTGAGAATTGCAGTGCCCCTGAGATCCATTTTTCAACTCGCTTTTTTGGGAGCTGGCCGCAAAAGCGCAGGATTGCTTCAGGCCCTCTTCTGGTTCTGGGGGGCAGGCTGAGCTTGTGCTTAATTCTTCTTCGTGATGGGAAAATACAGTGACCTGTGCCTGTCCCAACACCTAGAGCTAGTCTCTCATTGGTTCCCCCTCTTCCCGTTCATCCTCAGGACAAATTGCAACCTGTACGGAACAGGAGTTTAAAGGTGCTGATTCTCCAAGGAGGGAGATGGCTAGTAAAGCGGCTGGAATGGCGAACCGGAGCAAAGGAGATGAGAAATGAGGTGCGTTTTAGAAACCTTTCCCGATCACACGGTGTACCATCTTCTGGGTTTCTCATGCCTGTTTTCGACGTAGGAAGATGCCCTTGAACCTGGAGATTTGGGACCCATGGGATGGGTACCATGCTGTATTACTTTAAAGGGTCTTCGTTGGCTCACCCAACCTCACCGAACCTCACAGCCCCAAGAGTGTCCACCCTTATGTCTCAATCAGCTGTGGGTCTAGATATGGTCAATCCAGGTTGCATCACAGCCCCTGAACGAATTTTGTAAGAATTTCTCTCTCTTTCACTGTCTTTGTTTCACGGGTTTTGAAAAGTAATTTGTTTTTATAATGGGGTTTAGCTGCTTTTCACGGCTGTGTTTATGCCGCTTTACACCCCCTTGACTCACTTACGGAGAGATATCAATACATAGGTTTGAAGATTCTTACTAGTCAGATATATTCTTGTGCGGTGAATAGGGGGTGTTGAGTCCAGTTCACTGAAAAAGGAATAGGTCTTGTCTCTTACATATTGGGTTTATGGAACGGTATCTGACCTAATTTGAAACCCTTGTTTTATGCATCACCCCACCTCACCTTTCCCGTTCAGCAGCCATAGTGTGTTTTCTAAACGTGAGACTCTGTTCTGTTTTGTAATTCAGTTCAAGTGTAGCGGTTTTTACATTCCCTCTCTAAGTGATATCTTATGATAAGTGCCTTTTTCTGTGTGACTTATTTCACTTAGAATCGTCGTACCTAAATCCACTCATCGTGCTGCTACTAGCCTTATGACGTTGATTTCATGGCTGAGTGATATTCCATTGTACATGAGGACCACAACTTCTTTATCCATTTTTCTCTTTCCTAGGATATTTAAGGTGTAATGAAGTGGGGGTTCTTGTCAACAGAGCAGCCCTAAACTTTGGGGTGCCTGTGTCTTGCTGATTTTTAGTTTTCCCAATTTATACGCCCATGATTGGAAGTGCCCTATGCTCTCCAAGCTGTGTTTTTTAGATGTTTCAGAACACACCGTACACCTCTCCAGAGTGGCTGTTGGCAATTCACATCCCACCCATCAGCGTAGCAAGGCTCCCATTTCTCCATGGCCGGTCCTGCATTTCTGGTTTGGACACTTTTTTCCGCATGGCCCTTTTGCCTGCTGGGAAGCGAGACTTCTTTGGAGCACTGATTTTCCTTTCCAGGTTGCTTGGTTGGCCAAAAAGGGCGTATGCGTTTTTTCCTGAATATATTCAGGAAAAAACGCATACGCCCTTTTTGGCCAAGGGCATCATTGTCCACGTTTTGCCGCTTTTCATGTGCTTTCAAGGCGATTCGAATCTACCTCCTGAAATCTGTTTCCTGCAATTCTGCCTTGCTTTCAAAGCCTCTTCGTTGCCTTCCCTTAATATATTTGTGGACGAGAGGTATCATTTAAAACTCTGCAGGTTTGTGAATTGCAGGGCCCCTGAGCTCCATTTTTCAACTCGCTTTTTTGGGAGCTGGCCGCAAAAGCGCAGGATTGCTTCAGGCCCTCTTCTGGTTCTGGGGGGCAGGCTGAGCTTGTGCTTAATTCTTCTTCCTGATGGGAAAATAGAGTGACCTGTGCCTGTCCCAACACCTAGAGCTAGTCTCTCATTGGTTCCCCCTCTTCCCGTTCATCCTCAGGACAAATTGCAACCTGTACGGAACAGGAGGTTAAAGGTGCTGATTCTCCAAGGAGGGAGATGGCTAGTAAATCGGCTGGAAGGGCGAACCCGAGCAAAGGAGATGAGAAATGAGGTGCGTTTTAGAAACCTTTCCCGATCACACGGTGTACCATCTTCTGGGTTTCTCATGCCTGTTTTCGTTGTAGGAAGACGCCCTTGAACCTGGAGATTTGGGACCCATGGGATGGGTACCATGCAGTATTACTTGAAAGGGTCTGCGTTGGCTCACCCACCCTCACCGAACCTCTCAGCCCCAAGAGTGTCCACCCTTATGTCTCAATCAGCTGTGGGTCTAGATATGGTCAATCCAGGTTGCATCACAGCCCCTGAACGAATTTTGGAAGAATTTCTCTCTCTTTCACTGTCTTTGTTTCACGGGTTTTTAAAAGTAATTTATTTTTATAATGGGCTTTAGCTGCTTTTCACGGCTGTGTTTATGCCGCTTTACACCCCCTTGACTCACTTACAGAGAGATATCAATACATAGGTTTGTAGATTCTTACTAGTCAGATATAATCTTGTGCGGTGAATAGGGGGTGTTGAGTCCAGTTCACTGAGCAAGGAGTAGGTCTTGTCTATTACATATTGAGTTTATGGAACGGTATCGGAGCTAATTTGAAACCCTTGTTTTATGCATCACCCCACCTCACCTTTCCCGTTCAGCAGCCATAGTGTGTTTTCTGAACGTGTGACTCTCTTCTCTTTTTAATTCAGTTCAAGTGTAGCGGTTTTTACATTCCCTCTATAAGTGATAACTTATGATAAGTGTCTTTTTCTGTGTGATTTATTTCACTTAGAATCGTCATACCTAAATCCACTCATCGTGCTGCTACTAGCCTTATGACGTTGATTTCATGGCTGAGTGATATTCCATTGTACATGAGGACCACAACTTCTTTATGCATTTTTCTCTTTCCTAGGATATATAAGGTGTAATGTCGTGGGGATTCTTGTCAACAGAGCAGCCCTAAACTTTGGGGTGCCTGTGTCTTGCTGATTTTTAGTTTTCCCAATTTATACGCCCCTGAATGGAAGTGCCCTATGCTCTCCAAGCTGTGTTTTTTAGATGTTTCAGGACACACCGTACACTTCTCCAGAGTGGCTGTTGGCAATTTACATCCCGCCCATCAGCATAGCAAGGCTCCCATTTCTCCATGGCCGGTCCTGCATTTCTGGTTTGGACACTTTTTTCCGCATGGCCCTTTTGCCCGCTGGGAAGCGAGACTTCTTTGGAGCGCTGATTTGCCTTTCCAGGTGGCTTGGTTGGCCAAAAAGTGCGTATGCGTTTTTTCCTGAATATATTCAGGAAAAAACGCATACGCCCTTTTTGGCCAAGGGCATCATTGTCCACGTTTTGCCGCTTTTCAGGTGCTTTCAAGGCGATTCGAATCTACCTCCTGAAATCTGTTTCCTGCAATTCTGCCTTGCTTTCAAAGCCTCTTCGTTGCCTTCCCTTAATATATTTGTGGACGAGAGGTATCATTTAAAACTCTGCAGGTTTGTGAATTGCAGTGCCCCTGAGCTCCATTTTTCAACTCGCTTTTTTGGGAGCTGGCCGCAAAAGCGCAGGATTGCTTCAGGCCCTCTTCTGGTTCTGGGGGGCAGGCTGAGCTTGTGCTTAATTCTTCTTCCTGATGGGAAAATAGAGTGACCTGTGCCTGTCCCAACACCTAGAGCTAATCTCTCATTGGTTCCCCCTCTTCCCGTTCATCTTCAGGACAAATTGCAACCTGTACGGAACAGGAGGTTAAAGGTTCTGATTCTCCAAGGAGGGAGATGGCTAGTAAATCGGCTGGAATGGTGAACCCGAGCAAAGGAGATGAGAAATGAGGTGCGTTTTAGAAACCTTTCCCGATCACACGGTGTACCATCTTCTGGGTTTCTCATGCCTGTTTTCGACGTAGGAAGATGCCCTTGAACCTGGAGATTTGGGACCCATGGGATGGGTACCATGCAGTATTACTTGAAGGGGTCTGCGTTGGCTCACCCAACCTCACCGAACCTCTCAGCCCCAAGAGTGTCCACCCTTATGTCTCAATCAGCTGTGGGTCTAGATATGGTCAATCCAGGTTGCATCACAGCCCCTGAACGAATTTTGGAAGAATTTCTCTCTCTTTCACTGTCTTTGTTTCACGGGTTTTGAAAAGTAATTTATTTTTATAATGGGGTTTAGCTGCTTTTCACGGCTGTGTTTATGCCGCTTTACACCCCCTTGACTCACTTACAGAGAGATATCAATACATAGGTTTGAAGACTCTTACTAGTCAGATATATTCTTGTGCGGTGAATAGGGGGTGTTGAGTCCACTTCACTGAGCAAGGAGTAGGTCTTGTCTATTACATATTGGGTTTATGGAACGGTATCTGAGCTAATTTGAAACCCTTGTTTTAGGCATCACCCCACCTCACCTTTCCCGTTCAGCAGCCATAGTGTGTTTTCTGAACGTGTGACTCTGTTGTGTTTTGTAATTCAGTTCAAGTGTAGCGGTTTTTATATTCCCTCTATAAGTGATATCTTATGATAAGTGTCTTTTTCTGTGTGACTTATTTCACTTAGAATCGTCATACCTAAATCCACTCATCGTGCTGCTACTAGGCTTATGACGTGGATTTCATGGCTGAGTGATATTCCATTGTACATGAGGACCACAACTTCTTTATCCACTTTTCTCTTTCCTAGGATATTTAAGGTGTAATGAAGTGGGGGTTCTTGTCAACAGAGCAGCATTAAACTTTGGGGTGCCTGTGTCTTACTGATTTTTAGTTTTCCCAATTTATACACCCATGAGTGGAAGTGCCCTATGCTCTCTTAGCTGTGTTTTTTAGATGTTTCAGGACACACCATACACTTCTCCAGAATGGCTGTTGTTAATTTACATCCCGCCCATCAGCGTAGCAAGGCTCCCATTTCTCCATGGCCTGTCCTGCATTTCTGGTTTTGACACTTTTTTCAGCATGGCCCTTTTGCCCGATGGGAAGCGAGACTAGTTTGTAGCGCTGATTTGCCTTTCCAGGTTGCTTGGTTGGCCAAAAAGGGCGTATGCGTTTTTTCCTGAATGTATTCAGGAAAAAACGCATACGCCCTTTTTGGCCAAGGAGATCATTGTCCACGTTTTGCCGCTTTTCATGTGCTTTCAAGGCGATTCGAATCTACCTCCTGAAATCGGTTTCCTGCAATTCTGCCTTGCTTTCAAATCCTCTTCGTTGCCTTCCCTCAATATATTTGTGGACGATTGTTAACATTTATAACTCTGCAGGTTTGTGAATTGCAGTGCCCCTGAGCTCCATTTTTCAAGTCGCTTTTTTGGGAGCTGGCCGCAAAAGGGCACGATTGCTTCAGGCCTTATTCTGGTTCCGGTCGGCAGGCTAAGCCTGTGGTTAATTCTTCTTCCTGATGGGAAAATAGAGTGACCTGTGCCTGTCCCAACACCTAGAGCTAGTCTCTCATTGGTACCCCCTCTTCCCGTTCATCCTCAGGACAAATTGCAACCTGTACGGAACAGGAGGTTAAAGGTGCTCATTCTCCAAGGAGGGAGATGGCTAGTAAAGCGGCTGAAATGGTGAACCTGAACACAAGTAGATGAGGAATGAGGTGCGTTTTAGAAACCTTTCCCGATCACACGGTGTACCATCTTCTGGGTTTCTCATGCACGTTTTCGACGTAGGAAGATGCCCTTGAACCTGGAGATTTGGGACCCATGGAATGGGTACCATGCAGTATTACTTGAAAGGGTCTGCATTGGCTCACCCAACCTCACCAAACCTCTCAGCCCCAAGAGTGTCCACCCTTATGTCTCAATCAGCTGTGAGTCTAGATATGCTCAATCCAGGTTGCATCACAGCCCCTGAACGAATTTTGTAAGAATTTCTCTCTCTTTCACTGTCTTTGTTTCACGGGTTTTGAAAAGTAATTTATTTTTATAATGGGGTTTAGCTGCTTTTCACGGCTGTGTTTATGCCGCCTTACACCCCCTTGACTCACTTACAGAGAGATATCAATACATAGGTTTGAAGATTCTTACTAGTCAGATATATGCTTGTGTGGTGAATAGGGGGTGTTGAGTCCAGTTCAGTGAGCAAGGAGTAGGTCTTGTCTATTACATATTGGGTTTATGGAACGGTATCTGAGCTAATTTGAAACCTTTGTTTTATGCATCACCCCACCTCACCTTTCCCGTTCAGCAGCCATAGTGTGTTTTCTAAACGTGTGACTCTGTTCTGTTTTGTAATTCAGTTCAAGCGTAGCGGTTTTTACATTCCCTCTATAAGTGATATCTTAGGATAAGTGTCTTTATCTGTGTGACTTATTTCACTTAGAATCGTCGTACCTAAATCCACTCATCGTGCTGCTACTAGCCTTATGACGTTGATTTCATGGCTGAGTGATATTCCATTGTACATGAGGACCACAACTTCTTTATGCATTTTTCTCTTTCCTAGGATATATAAGGTGTAATGTCGTGGGGATTCTTGTCAACAGAGCAGCCCTAAACTTTGGGGTGCCTGTGTCTTGCTGATTTTTAGTTTTCCCAATTTATACGCCCATGAATGGAAGTGCCCTATGCTCTCCAAGCTGTGTTTTTTAGATGTTTCAGGACACACCGTACACTTCTCCAGAGTGGCTGTTGGCAATTTACATCCCGCCCATCAGCATAGCAAGGCTCCCATTTCTCCATGGCCGGTCCTGCATTTCTGGTTTGGACACTTTTTCCGCATGGCCCTTTTGCCCGCTGGGAAGCGAGACTTCTTTGGAGCGCTGATTTGCCTTTCCAGGTGGCTTGGTTGGCCAAAAAGGGCGTATGCGTTTTTTCCTGAATATATTCAGGAAAAAACGCATACGCCCTTTTTGGCCAAGGGCATCATTGTCCACGTTTTGCCGCTTTTCAGGTGCTTTCAAGGCGATTCGAATCTACCTCCTGAAATCTGTTTCCTGCAATTCTGCCTTGCTTTCAAAGCCTCTTCGTTGCCTTCCCTTAATATATTTGTGGACGAGAGGTATCATTTAAAACTCTGCAGGTTTGTGAATTGCAGTGCCCCTGAGCTCCATTTTTCAACTCGCTTTTTTGGGAGCTGGCCGCAAAAGCGCAGGATTGCTTCAGGCCCTCTTCTGGTTCTGGGGGGCAGGCTGAGCTTGTGCTTAATTCTTCTTCCTGATGGGAAAATAGAGTGACCTGTGCCTGTCCCAACACCTAGAGCTAATCTCTCATTGGTTCCCCCTCTTCCCGTTCATCTTCAGGACAAATTGCAACCTGTACGGAACAGGAGGTTAAAGGTTCTGATTCTCCAAGGAGGGAGATGGCTAGTAAATCGGCTGGAATGGTGAACCCGAGCAAAGGAGATGAGAAATGAGGTGCGTTTTAGAAACCTTTCCCGATCACACGGTGTACCATCTTCTGGGTTTCTCATGCCTGTTTTCGACGTAGGAAGATGCCCTTGAACCTGGAGATTTGGGACCCATGGGATGGGTACCATGCAGTATTACTTGAAGGGGTCTGCGTTGGCTCACCCAACCTCACCGAACCTCTCAGCCCCAAGAGTGTCCACCCTTATGTCTCAATCAGCTGTGGGTCTAGATATGGTCAATCCAGGTTGCATCACAGCCCCTGAACGAATTTTGGAAGAATTTCTCTCTCTTTCACTGTCTTTGTTTCACGGGTTTTGAAAAGTAATTTATTTTTATAATGGGGTTTAGCTGCTTTTCACGGCTGTGTTTATGCCGCTTTACACCCCCTTGACTCACTTACAGAGAGATATCAATACATAGGTTTGAAGACTCTTACTAGTCAGATATATTCTTGTGCGGTGAATAGGGGGTGTTGAGTCCACTTCACTGAGCAAGGAGTAGGTCTTGTCTATTACATATTGGGTTTATGGAACGGTATCTGAGCTAATTTGAAACCCTTGTTTTAGGCATCACCCCACCTCACCTTTCCCGTTCAGCAGCCATAGTGTGTTTTCTGAACGTGTGACTCTGTTGTGTTTTGTAATTCAGTTCAAGTGTAGCGGTTTTTATATTCCCTCTATAAGTGATATCTTATGATAAGTGTCTTTTTCTGTGTGACTTATTTCACTTAGAATCGTCATACCTAAATCCACTCATCGTGCTGCTACTAGGCTTATGACGTGGATTTCATGGCTGAGTGATATTCCATTGTACATGAGGACCACAACTTCTTTATCCACTTTTCTCTTTCCTAGGATATTTAAGGTGTAATGAAGTGGGGGTTCTTGTCAACAGAGCAGCATTAAACTTTGGGGTGCCTGTGTCTTACTGATTTTTAGTTTTCCCAATTTATACACCCATGAGTGGAAGTGCCCTATGCTCTCTTAGCTGTGTTTTTTAGATGTTTCAGGACACACCATACACTTCTCCAGAATGGCTGTTGTTAATTTACATCCCGCCCATCAGCGTAGCAAGGCTCCCATTTCTCCATGGCCTGTCCTGCATTTCTGGTTTTGACACTTTTTTCAGCATGGCCCTTTTGCCCGATGGGAAGCGAGACTAGTTTGTAGCGCTGATTTGCCTTTCCAGGTTGCTTGGTTGGCCAAAAAGGGCGTATGCGTTTTTTCCTGAATGTATTCAGGAAAAAACGCATACGCCCTTTTTGGCCAAGGAGATCATTGTCCACGTTTTGCCGCTTTTCATGTGCTTTCAAGGCGATTCGAATCTACCTCCTGAAATCGGTTTCCTGCAATTCTGCCTTGCTTTCAAATCCTCTTCGTTGCCTTCCCTCAATATATTTGTGGACGATTGTTAACATTTATAACTCTGCAGGTTTGTGAATTGCAGTGCCCCTGAGCTCCAATTTTCAAGTCGCTTTTTTGGGAGCTGGCCGCAAAAGGGCACGATTGCTTCAGGCCTTATTCTGGTTCCGGTCGGCAGGCTAAGCCTGTGGTTAATTCTTCTTCCTGATGGGAAAATAGAGTGACCTGTGCCTGTCCCAACACCTAGAGCTAGTCTCTCATTGGTTCCCCCTCTTCCCGTTCATCCTCAGGACAAATTGCAACCTGTACGGAACAGGAGGTTAAAGGTGCTCATTCTCCAAGGAGGGAGATGGCTAGTAAAGCGGCTGAAATTGTGAACCTGAACACAAGTAGATGAGAAATGAGGTGCGTTTTAGAAACCTTTCCCGATCACACGGTGTACCATCTTCTGGGTTTCTCATGCACGTTTTCGACGTAGGAAGATGCCCTTGAACCTGGAGATTTGGGACCCATGGAATGGGTACCATGCAGTATTACTTGAAAGGGTCTGCATTGGCTCACCCAACCTCACCAAACCTCTCAGCCCCAAGAGTGTCCACCCTTATGTCTCAATCAGCTGTGAGTCTAGATATGCTCAATCCAGGTTGCATCACAGCCCCTGAACGAATTTTGTAAGAATTTCTCTCTCTTTCACTGTCTTTGTTTCACGGGTTTTGAAAAGTAATTTATTTTTATAATGGGGTTTAGCTGCTTTTCACGGCTGTGTTTATGCCGCTTTACACCCCCTTGACTCACTTACAGAGAGATATCAATACATAGGTTTGAAGACTCTTACTAGTCAGATATATTCTTGTGCGGTGAATAGGGGGTGTTGAGTCCACTTCACTGAGCAAGGAGTAGGTCTTGTCTATTACATATTGGGTTTATGGAACGGTATCTGAGCTAATTTGAAACCCTTGTTTTATGCATCACCCCACCTCACCTTTCCCGTTCAGCAGCCATAGTGTGTTTTCTGAACGTGTGACTTTGTTGTGTTTTGTAATTCAGTTCAAGTGTATCGGTTTTTATATTCCCTCTATAAGTGATATCTTATGATAAGTGTCTTTTTCTGTGTGACTTATTTCACTTAGAATCGTCATACCTAAATCCACTCATCGTGCTGCTACTAGGCTTATGACGTGGATTTCATGGCTGAGTGATATTCCATTGTACATGAGGACCACAACTTCTTTATCCACTTTTCTCTTTCCTAGGATATTTAAGGTGTAATGAAGTGGGGGTTCTTGTCAACAGAGCAGCATTAAACTTTGGGGTGCCTGTGTCTTACTGATTTTTAGTTTTCCCAATTTATACACCCATGAGTGGAAGTGCCCTATGCTCTCTTAGCTGTGTTTTTTAGATGTTTCAGGACACACCATACACTTCTCCAGAATGGCTGTTGTTAATTTACATCCCACCCATCAGCGTAGCAAGGCTCCCATTTCTCCATGGCCTGTCCTGCATTTCTGGTTTTGACACTTTTTTCAGCATGGCCCTTTTGCCCGATGGGAAGCGAGACTAGTTTGTAGCGCTGATTTGCCTTTCCAGGTTGCTTGGTTGGCCAAAAAGGGCGTATGCGTTTTTTCCTGAATGTATTCAGGAAAAAACGCATACGCCCTTTTTGGCCAAGGAGATCATTGTCCACGTTTTGCCGCTTTTCATGTGCTTTCAAGGCGATTCGAATCTACCTCCTGAAATCGGTTTCCTGCAATTCTGCCTTGCTTTCAAATCCTCTTCGTTGCCTTCCCTCAATATATTTGTGGACGATTGTTAACATTTATAACTCTGCAGGTTTGTGAATTGCAGTGCCCCTGAGCTCCAATTTTCAAGTCGCTTTTTTGGGAGCTGGCCGCAAAACGGCACGATTGCTTCAGGCCTTATTCTGGTTCCGGTCGGCAGGCTAAGCCTGTGGTTAATTCTTCTTCCTGATGGGAAAATAGAGTGACCTGTGCCTGTCCCAACACCTAGAGCTAGTCTCTCATTGGTTCCCCCTCTTCCCGTTCATCCTCAGGACAAATTGCAACCTGTACGGAACAGGAGGTTAAAGGTGCTCATTCTCCAAGGAGGGAGATGGCTAGTAAAGCGGCTGAAATTGTGAACCTGAACACAAGTAGATGAGAAATGAGGTGCGTTTTAGAAACCTTTCCCGATCACACGGTGTACCATCTTCTGGGTTTCTCATGCACGTTTTCGACGTAGGAAGATGCCCTTGAACCTGGAGATTTGGGACCCATGGAATGGGTACCATGCAGTATTACTTGAAAGGGTCTGCATTGGCTCACCCAACCTCACCAAACCTCTCAGCCCCAAGAGTGTCCACCCTTATGTCTCAATCAGCTGTGAGTCTAGATATGCTCAATCCAGGTTGCATCACAGCCCCTGAACGAATTTTGTAAGAATTTCTCTCTCTTTCACTGTCTTTGTTTCACGGGTTTTGAAAAGTAATTTATTTTTATAATGGGGTTTAGCTGCTTTTCACGGCTGTGTTTATGCCGCCTTACACCCCCTTGACTCACTTACAGAGAGATATCAATACATAGGTTTGAAGATTCTTACTAGTCAGATATATGCTTGTGTGGTGAATAGGGGTTGTTGAGTCCAGTTCAGTGAGCAAGGAGTAGGTCTTGTCTATTACATATTGGGTTTCTGGAACGGTATCTGAGCTAATTTGAAACCTTTGTTTTATGCATCACCCCACCTCACCTTTCCCGTTCAGCAGCCATAGTGTGTTTTCTAAACGTGTGACTCTGTTCTGTTTTGTAATTCAGTTCAAGCGTAGCGGTTTTTACATTCCCTCTATAAGTGATATCTTAGGATAAGTGTCTTTATCTGTGTGACTTATTTCACTTAGAATCGTCGTACCTAAATCCACTCATCGTGCTGCTACTAGCCTTATGACGTTGATTTCATGGCTGAGTGATATTCCATTGTACATGAGGACCACAACTTCTTTATGCATTTTTCTCTTTCCTAGGATATATAAGGTGTAATGTCGTGGGGATTCTTGTCAACAGAGCAGCCCTAAACTTTGGGGTGCCTGTGTCTTGCTGATTTTTAGTTTACCCAATTTATACGCCCATGAATGGAAGTGCCCTATGCTCTCCAAGCTGTGTTTTTTAGATGTTTCAGGACACACCGTACACTTCTCCAGAGTGGCTGTTGGCAATTTACATCCCGCCCATCAGCATAGCAAGGCTCCCATTTCTCCATGGCCGGTCCTGCATTTCTGGTTTGGACACTTTTTTCCGCATGGCCCTTTTGCCCGCTGGGAAGCGAGACTTCTTTGGAGCGCTGATTTGCCTTTCCAGGTGGCTTGGTTGGCCAAAAAGGGCGTATGCGTTTTTTCCTGAATATATTCAGGAAAAAACGCATACGCGCTTTTTGGCCAAGGGCATCATTGTCCACGTTTTGCCGCTTTTCAGGTGCTTTCAAGGCGATTCGAATCTACCTCCTGAAATCTGTTTCCTGCAATTCTGCCTTGCTTTCAAAGCCTCTTCGTTGCCTTCCCTTAATATATTTGTGGACGAGAGGTATCATTTAAAACTCTGCAGGTTTGTGAATTGCAGTGCCCCTGAGCTCCATTTTTCAACTCGCTTTTTTGGGAGCTGGCCGCAAAAGCGCAGGATTGCTTCAGGCCCTCTTCTGGTTCTGGGGGGCAGGCTGAGCTTGTGCTTAATTCTTCTTCCTGATGGGAAAATAGAGTGACCTGTGCCTGTCCCAACCCCTAGAGCTAATCTCTCATTGGTTCCCCCTCTTCCCGTTCATCTTCAGGACAAATTGCAACCTGTACGGAACAGGAGGTTAAAGGTGCTGATTCTCCAAGGAGGGAGATGGCTAGTAAATCGGCTGGAATGGTGAACCCGAGCAAAGGAGATGAGAAATGAGGTGCGTTTTAGAAACCTTTCCCGATCACACGGTGTACCATCTTCTGGGTTTCTCATGCATGTTTTCGACGTAGGAAGATGCCCTTGAACCTGGAGATTTGGGACCCATGGGATGGGTACCATGCAGTATTACTTGAAGGGGTCTGCGTTGGCTCACCCAACCTCACCGAACCTCTCAGCCCCAAGAGTGTCCACCCTTATGTCTCAATCAGCTGTGGGTCTAGATATGGTCAATCCAGGTTGCATCACAGCCCCTGAACGAATTTTGGAAGAATTTCTCTCTCTTTCACTGTCTTTGTTTCACGGGTTTTGAAAAGTAATTTATTTTTATAATGGGGTTTAGCTGCTTTTCACGGCTGTGTTTATGCCGCTTTACACCCCCTTGACTCACTTACAGAGAGATATCAATACATAGGTTTGAAGACTCTTACTAGTCAGATATATTCTTGTGCGGTGAATAGGGGGTGTTGAGTCCACTTCACTGAGCAAGGAGTAGGTCTTGTCTATTACATATTGGGTTTATGGAACGGTATCTGAGCTAATTTGAAACCCTTGTTTTATGCATCACCCCACCTCACCTTTCCCGTTCAGCAGCCATAGTGTGTTTTCTGAACGTGTGACTCTGTTGTGTTTTGTAATTCAGTTCAAGTGTAGCGGTTTTTATATTCCCTCTATAAGTGATATCTTATGATAAGTGTCTTTTTCTGTGTGACTTATTTCACTTAGAATCGTCATACCTAAATCCACTCATCGTGCTGCTACTAGGCTTATGACGTGGATTTCATGGCTGAGTGATATTCCATTGTACATGAGGACCACAACTTCTTTATCCACTTTTCTCTTTCCTAGGATATTTAAGGTGTAATGAAGTGGGGGTTCTTGTCAACAGAGCAGCATTAAACTTTGGGGTGCCTGTGTCTTACTGATTTTTAGTTTTCCCAATTTATACACCCATGAGTGGAAGTGCCCTATGCTCTCTTAGCTGTGTTTTTTAGATGTTTCAGGACACACCATACACTTCTCCAGAATGGCTGTTGTTAATTTACATCCCGCCCATCAGCGTAGCAAGGCTCCCATTTCTCCATGGCCTGTCCTGCATTTCTGGTTTTGACACTTTTTTCAGCATGGCCCTTTTGCCCGATGGGAAGCGAGACTAGTTTGTAGCGCTGATTTGCCTTTCCAGGTTGCTTGGTTGGCCAAAAAGGGCGTATGCGTTTTTTCCTGAATGTATTCAGGAAAAAACGCATACGCCCTTTTTGGCCAAGGAGATCATTGTCCACGTTTTGCCGCTTTTCATGTGCTTTCAAGGCGATTCGAATCTACCTCCTGAAATCGGTTTCCTGCAATTCTGCCTTGCTTTCAAATCCTCTTCGTTGCCTTCCCTCAATATATTTGTGGACGATTGTTAACATTTATAACTCTGCAGGTTTGTGAATTGCAGTGCCCCTGAGCTCCATTTTTCAAGTCGCTTTTTTGGGAGCTGGCCGCAAAAGGGCACGATTGCTTCAGGCCTTATTCTGGTTCCGGTCGGCAGGCTAAGCCTGTGGTTAATTCTTCTTCCTGATGGGAAAATAGAGTGACCTGTGCCTGTCCCAACACCTAGAGCTAGTCTCTCATTGGTTCCCCCTCTTCCCGTTCATCCTCAGGACAAATTGCAACCTGTACGGAACAGGAGGTTAAAGGTGCTCATTCTCCAAGGAGGGAGATGGCTAGTAAAGCGGCTGAAATGGTGAACCTGAACACAAGTAGATGAGAAATGAGGTGCGTTTTAGAAACCTTTCCCGATCACACGGTGTACCATCTTCTGGGTTTCTCATGCACGTTTTCGACGTAGGAAGATGCGCTTGAACCTGGAGATTTGGGACCCATGGAATGGGTACCATGCAGTATTACTTGAAAGGGTCTGCATTGGCTCACCCAACCTCACCAAACCTCTCAGCCCCAAGAGTGTCCACCCTTATGTCTCAATCAGCTGTGAGTCTAGATATGCTCAATCCAGGTTGCATCACAGCCCCTGAACGAATTTTGTAAGAATTTCTCTCTCTTTCACTGTCTTTGTTTCACGGGTTTTGAAAAGTAATTTATTTTTATAATGGGGTTTAGCTGCTTTTCACGGCTGTGTTTATGCCGCCTTACACCCCCTTGACTCACTTACAGAGAGATATCAATACATAGGTTTGAAGATTCTTACTAGTCAGATATATGCTTGTGTGGTGAATAGGGGGTGTTGAGTCCAGTTCAGTGAGCAAGGAGTAGGTCTTGTCTATTACATATTGGGTTTATGGAACGGTATCTGAGCTAATTTGAAACCTTTGTTTTATGCATCACCCCACCTCACCTTTCCCGTTCAGCAGCCATAGTGTGTTTTCTAAACGTGTGACTCTGTTCTGTTTTGTAATTCAGTTCAAGCGTAGCGGTTTTTACATTCCCTCTATAAGTGATATCTTAGGATAAGTGTCTTTATCTGTGTGACTTATTTCACTTAGAATCGTCGTACCTAAATCCACTCATCGTGCTGCTACTAGCCTTATGACGTTGATTTCATGGCTGAGTGATATTCCATTGTACATGAGGACCACAACTTCTTTATGCATTTTTCTCTTTCCTAGGATATATAAGGTGTAATGTCGTGGGGATTCTTGTCAACAGAGCAGCCCTAAACTTTGGGGTGCCTGTGTCTTGCTGATTTTTAGTTTTCCCAATTTATACGCCCATGAATGGAAGTGCCCTATGCTCTCCAAGCTGTGTTTTTTAGATGTTTCAGGACACACCGTACACTTCTCCAGAGTGGCTGTTGGCAATTTACATCCCGCCCATCAGCATAGCAAGGCTCCCATTTCTCCATGGCCGGTCCTGCATTTCTGGTTTGGACACTTTTTTCCGCATGGCCCTTTTGCCCGCTGGGAAGCGAGACTTCTTTGGAGCGCTGATTTGCCTTTCCAGGTGGCTTGGTTGGCCAAAAAGGGCGTATGCGTTTTTTCCTGAATATATTCAGGAAAAAACGCATACGCCCTTTTTGGCCAAGGGCATCATTGTCCACGTTTTGCCGCTTTTCAGGTGCTTTCAAGGCGATTCGAATCTACCTCCTGAAATCTGTTTCCTGCAATTCTGCCTTGCTTTCAAAGCCTCTTCGTTGCCTTCCCTTAATATATTTGTGGACGAGAGGTATCATTTAAAACTCTGCAGGTTTGTGAATTGCAGTGCCCCTGAGCTCCATTTTTCAACTCGCTTTTTTGGGAGCTGGCCGCAAAAGCGCAGGATTGCTTCAGGCCCTCTTCTGGTTCTGGGGGGCAGGCTGAGCTTGTGCTTAATTCTTCTTCCTGATGGGAAAATAGAGTGACCTGTGCCTGTCCCAACACCTAGAGCTAATCTCTCATTGGTTCCCCCTCTTCCCGTTCATCTTCAGGACAAATTGCAACCTGTACGGAACAGGAGGTTAAAGGTGCTGATTCTCCAAGGAGGGAGATGGCTAGTAAATCGGCTGGAATGGTGAACCCGAGCAAAGGAGATGAGAAATGAGGTGCGTTTTAGAAACCTTTCCCGATCACACGGTGTACCATCTTCTGGGTTTCTCATGCATGTTTTCGACGTAGGAAGATGCCCTTGAACCTGGAGATTTGGGACCCATGGGTTGGGTACCATGCAGTATTACTTGAAGGGGTCTGCGTTGGCTCACCCAACCTCACCGAACCTCTCAGCCCCAAGAGTGTCCACCCTTATGTCTCAATCAGCTGTGGGTCTAGATATGGTCAATCCAGGTTGCATCACAGCCCCTGAACGAATTTTGGAAGAATTTCTCTCTCTTTCACTGTCTTTGTTTCACGGGTTTTGAAAAGTAATTTATTTTTATAATGGGGTTTAGCTGCTTTTCACGGCTGTGTTTATGCCGCTTTACACCCCCTTGACTCACTTACAGAGAGATATCAATACATAGGTTTGAAGACTCTTACTAGTCAGATATATTCTTGTGCGGTGAATAGGGGGTGTTGAGTCCACTTCACTGAGCAAGGAGTAGGTCTTGTCTATTACATATTGGGTTTATGGAACGGTATCTGAGCTAATTTGAAACCCTTGTTTTATGCATCACCCCACCTCACCTTTCCCGTTCAGCAGCCATAGTGTGTTTTCTGAACGTGTGACTCTGTTGTGTTTTGTAATTCAGTTCAAGTGTAGCGGTTTTTATATTCCCTCTATAAGTGATATCTTATGATAAGTGTCTTTTTCTGTGTGACTTATTTCACTTAGAATCGTCATACCTAAATCCACTCATCGTGCTGCTACTAGGCTTATGACGTGGATTTCATGGCTGAGTGATATTCCATTGTACATGAGGACCACAACTTCTTTATCCACTTTTCTCTTTCCTAGGATATTTAAGGTGTAATGAAGTGGGGGTTCTTGTCAACAGAGCAGCATTAAACTTTGGGGTGCCTGTGTCTTACTGATTTTTAGTTTTCCCAATTTATACACCCATGAGTGGAAGTGCCCTATGCTCTCTTAGCTGTGTTTTTTAGATGTTTCAGGACACACCATACACTTCTCCAGAATGGCTGTTGTTAATTTACATCCCGCCCATCAGCGTAGCAAGGCTCCCATTTCTCCATGGCCTGTCCTGCATTTCTGGTTTTGACACTTTTTTCAGCATGGCCCTTTTGCCCGATGGGAAGCGAGACTAGTTTGTAGCGCTGATTTGCCTTTCCAGGTTGCTTGGTTGGCCAAAAAGGGCGTATGCGTTTTTTCCTGAATGTATTCAGGAAAAAACGCATACGCCCTTTTTGGCCAAGGAGATCATTGTCCACGTTTTGCCGCTTTTCATGTGCTTTCAAGGCGATTCGAATCTACCTCCTGAAATCGGTTTCCTGCAATTCTGCCTTGCTTTCAAATCCTCTTCGTTGCCTTCCCTCAATATATTTGTGGACGATTGTTAACATTTATAACTCTGCAGGTTTGTGAATTGCAGTGCCCCTGAGCTCCATTTTTCAAGTCGCTTTTTTGGGAGCTGGCCGCAAAAGGGCACGATTGCTTCAGGCCTTATTCTGGTTCCGGTCGGCAGGCTAAGCCTGTGGTTAATTCTTCTTCCTGATGGGAAAATAGAGTGACCTGTGCCTGTCCCAACACCTAGAGCTAGTCTCTCATTGGTTCCCCCTCTTCCCGTTCATCCTCAGGACAAATTGCAACCTGTACGGAACAGGAGGTTAAAGGTGCTGATTCTCCAAGGAGGGAGATGGCTAGTAAATCGGCTGGAATGGCGAACCCGAGCAAAGGAGATGAGAAATGAGGTGCGTTTTAGAAACCTTTCCCGATCACACGGTGTACCATCTTCTGGGTTTCTCATGCCTGTTTTCGATGTAGGAAGATGCCCTTGAACCTGGAGATTTGGGACCCATGGGATGGGTATCATGCATTATTACTTTAAAGGGTCTGCGTTGGCTCACCCAACCTCACCAAACCTCTCAGCCCCAGGAGTGTCCACCCTTATGTCTCAATCAGCTGTGGGTCTAGATATGGTCAATCCAGGTTGCATCACAGCCCCTGAACGAATTTTGTAAGAATTTCTCTCTCTTTCACTGTCTCTGTTTCACGGGTTTTGAAAAGTAATTTATTTTTATAATGGGGTTTAGCTGATTTTCACGGCTGTGTTTATGCCGCCTTACACCCCCTTGACTCACTTACAGAGAGATATCAATACATAGGTTTGAAGATTCTTACTAGTCAGATATATGCTTCTGTGGTGAATAGGGGGTGTTGAGTCCAGTTCAGTGAGCAAGGAGTAGGTCTCGTCTATTACATATTGGGTTTATGGAACGGTATCTGAACTAATTTGAAACCCTTGTTTTATGCATCACCCCACCTCACCTTTCCCGTTCAGCAGCCATAGTGTGTTTTCTAAACGTGTGACTCTGTTCTGTTTTGTAATTCAGTTCAAGTGTAGCGGTTTTTACATTCCCTCTATAAGTGATATCTTATGATAAGTGTCGTTTTCTGTGTGACTTATTTCACTTAGAATCGTCGTACCTAAATCCACTCATCGTGCTGCTACTAGCCTTATGACGTTGATCTCATGCCTGAGTGATATTCCATTGTACATGAGGACCACAACTTTTTTATCCATTTTTCTCTTTCCTAGGATATTTAAGGTGTAATGAAGTGGAGTTTCTTGTACCCAGAGCAGCACTAAGCTTTGGGTTGCCTGTGTCTTTTTGATTTTTAATTTTCCCAATTTATACGCCCATGAGTGGAAGTGCCCTATTCTCTCTAGCTCTGTTTTTTAGATGTTTTAGGAAACACCATACCCTTCTCCAGACTCGCCATTGGCAATTTACATCCCGCCCATCAGTGTAACAAGGCTCCCTTTCCTCCTTGGCCTCTCCTGGATTTCTTGGTTTTACACTTTTTCAGGAAGTTCCTTTTGACCGATGGGAATTGAGACCTCTTTGTAGTGCTGATTTGCATTTCCGGCTTGCTTGGTTTGCCTATAAGGGCCTATGCGTTTTTTTCTGAATTTATTCAGGAAAAAACGCATACGCCCTTTTTGGCCAAGTGCATCCTTGTCGACGTTTGGCCGCTTTTCATGTGCTTTAGTGGCTATTTGAATCTAACTCCTGAAATTTGTTTCCTGCAATTCTGCCTTGCTTTCCAATCCTTTTCGTTGCCTTCCCTCAATATAGTTTTGGACGATAATTATAATTTAAAACTCTGCAGGTTTGTGAATTGCAGTGCCCCTGAGCTCCATTTTTCAACTCGCTTTTTGGGAGCTTCCCGCAGAGCCGCTGGTTTGCTTCTGGCCCTGCTCTGGTTCTCAGTGGCAGGCTACGCCTTTGCTTAATTCTTCTTCCTGATTGGAAATTAGAGTGACATGTGCCTGTCCGAGCATCTAGGGCTTGGCTCTCCTTGTTTCTCCTCCTTCCCCTTTTTCCTTTGGACAAATTCCAAATTCTGTGCAACTGGATGTTGAAGGTGCTGACATCCTCAAGTGGGGAGATTTTAAGGAAAAAGGCTGGAGGGGTGAATCCAACAACCAGGAAATTAGGAGTTTTGGTTCCTTTTCCAAAATCTTCCTGATCCAACCGTGTTCCATCTTCTGGGTGTCACAGGCATGTTTTAGCTGTAGGAAAGGTCCCATGTATGTAAGGCGAACACCAGGGATTTTTTCCAAATCAGTGTCTCCCCAAGCTCCAATCTGGGGAATTTTTAAGCTACTGGTACATGTGTGTTCATTAAGGGACTTGGGCTGTAGGCAGAGTCCGAACTTTAGATGATTGAAGTCTTCAGGTTCAGAAACGCTCACCATCGGCCTCCTTTAGTTTCCATTTTATCTGTAGTTGATAGATGATGTCGATAGAGATATCTATTGTTTTTCAGATTATTTCCCCTTAGGGGTCATTAAAAAATATTGAGTATAGTTCCCTGTGCTATACAGTAGATCCTTGTTGATGATATATTTTATACATAGCAGTGTGTATATGTTAATCCGAAACTGTTAATTTATCCCTCCTCCCACCTTTCCCCTTTGGTAATAAAAAAATATAAGATTTTATACTTCTCAGAAATCTAGGAGCTGAAAGAGAGGTATCATTTTCAATGGAAAATCATTCAAAACAAGGTTGAAACTTCAACCAAGATTATTAGATGTACATCCTTGGAAAGAAATCACTGCATTTCACTACTGTTGACCTGACAAATAAGACAAACCCCTCCACTGAACTTGCTTATAATAAAGTGATGGAAATATCAAATGGAAGTGTTAGAAACATCTTATTTTACACGAGCCTTATACACTGCTCTATGTTAATTACAGTTTGGCTCACACATCTGTTCATTGAAGTTACAATGTTCTCAAATTCTGTTACTGATCCTGCAGAGTGGGCCCCAACAAGGGTCTCCCTGCCCAGTGTCATTGGAGCCAACAGATCGAGACTGACTTTGGTTCAGAAGCAAAGGAAAACTTTATATTTTAATCAGAGAATGGAGAGGTGAGAGTGTGTGCTCCCCTGCGGGTTGTGGGCCGGGCTGCTGTGTAGGGATCCTGTCAGCATCAGCCAGAGGGAGGGGGCAGAGCTCTCGAGGGCCAGGTTGGCTGGAGCTCAGGCTCTATGTCGCAGAGTCTGCACAGGGCCCCACGAGCTGAGGTGTCGGCCCAGGCATCTTGCACTAGGAAATCGGGTCTGAAGTGCCGGGTGTGGGACCTCTGCATGTGGAAACCTAGGAGCAAGTGAAATTAGACAAAGTACAAAGGACAAAATGGTTAGACTTTATTTTATTGCCCAGATTCTATTTTTATCTCCCAGGAATTTTTAATGGGCTTTGCCAGTGACAAAGCCCTCCTCTGCCTTTTGTCCCATTCCTCATTCGTGGGGCACTGAGGGTGCAGACACCTCTTCTGTAAATGCTTCGTGCTGAGTTGGGTGTCCTCATACCTGGGGGGAGGGGCAGGACTTCTCTCCAGCAGCCTCCAGGTGAGGTGGATTGTCCCCAGGCCTCCTCCCTCACTGCTCGTCTGCCTGAGCACCAGCATTGGAAGTTTCATAGATTCTAATGACCTTTAAGGGTCCAGGAAAGAGATGTTCAGAGACGTTGCGGGGGGGTGGGCGGTTTTACCCTGCTCCACATTGGTTCGACCCCCTTAGGCTGACGGTTTCTGCCAGCCTAGATGCTCTGACCAGTAGTCTGCGCTTTCTTCAGTTAGGCCACTGAATTAACGTACAAACAGCACCAGGTATCAGAGCCCTGCTTGCTCAACTCCCAGACAGTCCAGGGCTGGTGGTGATCCAGGACCATGACGGCCACTCAGTCAACGGCCTTTTGAAGTAGCCAGGAGTACAGCCGGTCTCATTGGCCTCCGTCACCGCAGTGTCTGTAGGCTTTTCTATGGTGGCAGCGTTATTTACGGTTCCCCTGCCAAGTTTATTAGCTCCGCTCTGGGTGCAGTAAGTCCTGTAAGCAATAGTCTGCTCTTTTGGGGCACACTCTTGTTGTTTTCTGAGAGAAACTCCAGGTCAAGTGACGGTCACACGAGTCGTCATGGGGGCCCATTGCCCCCGGTTGTCTCTCTGGAGGTTGGTGTTGGACGGCCTCCTCACTCGAGGTCATTGTGCCCACGGAGCAATCCCGGCAACTTCAGGGCATGGTGGGTGGTTAGGATCACCAAGTGGCATCCTTTACCCTTACGAGGGAGCTGGACTTGCGGGCTGCTGATTTCCAGGTTTTTAGATACCCCCAGTATCCTGGTCAGATGGGGTGGCTGGCCAATGCCTGGAGGGCAGTCTTGCATTGTTCCATTTCAAGTGGTCCCAGTTTTTGCACTAATACTCCAAGGGCGATTCGCCTTGGACCAGGAATGTAAAGGTCAAAGGGTTTAGCTAACTTAAGGAGGTCCAGGGCAAGGGTCTGAATTGACTGCACTTTCCCTTCTTGAAAGGCCGCTTCTGGATTCTATTCAAAAGGATCATCATCTTTTCCTTTCAGTGTTTCATATAGAGGCCCAGTTATTGGACTGTAGTTAGGGATCCAGATGCAGCAAACCCCGGTCTCCCCAGGAACCCCTAAGCTGTCTTCTAGTTTTAGGAAGGGTGAGGCTGCAAATGACTTCTTCCCTTTCCTGGGGTGGGCTTCTCCGACCTTCTGTGTGAATGAAACCCAGGAAGGTCACCTTAGTTTGTGATATTTGAGCCTTTTTCTTGGACACCTTCTATCTTTTATTGGCTAGGTAGTTCAGAGGCCTCCTTAGTCGGGCTGGTGATCAGAATGTCATCTGCATATTGAAGGAGGGTTCCCTTCTCCAGAGGTAGATCTTTTAGGTCTTTAGCTAACGTTTCCCAAAAGATGGTGTGGGGATTTTTGAACCCCTGGGGCAGGACGGCCCGGCAGCATTGTTTTTGTTGTATGTTGAGTCCTGCCACTCACAGCCAAAATTTCTTGTGACTCTGGGACTAATGGAATACAGAAGAAGGCATCATTGAAGTCTAATACAGAATACCATGTCCTGGTGGATGGTAGAATGACCAGCAGGGTGTAGGAATTTGGAACTACTAGATGTATATCCTCTGTGGCTTCACTGACTGTCCTGTCGTCCTCTACCAGGTACCCAGCAGCCTACGGGGCTCTTGTGGTCAGGCCCCTCCCAGGATATGGAGCTCACCTGGGCAGGTACCCAGCAGCCCATGGGACTCTCGGTGTTAGGCCACTCCCAGGATATGGAGTTCACCTGGGCATGTACCCAGCAACCCATGGGGCCCTCATGGTCAGGCCCCTCCCAGGATATGGAGCTCACCTGGGCAGGTATGCAGCAGCCCACAGGGCTCTCGTGGGCAGGCCCCTCCCTGGATATGGAGCTCCCCTGGACAGGTACCCTGGCAGGGCTGGGCACACAGGAACCGTGCACATAGCCCTCATTGCAGAGCACCCCCAGCACAACTGTAGCTCAGAGCTGACACAGAGCACCTCAGAGCAGAGCTTGAACTAACAAACAGCAGCTCCAACAGGTCTGTGACCCTAGGCTTCACTCTGTGCGGCCTCCCTCTGCCTGGTCTTCCAGGGGCTTCCACTGCAGCCGGGGCACCAGGCCTCTGTCTCCACCCACCACCCCTCCTCTCCCTGACTCCTGGGTTCCTCTCATTAGCAGAGGGTCTTCTTGAAGTTGTCTCCCACTCATGAACCAGATAAAATGATTAGAAAACAAGCCAGGGCTGCCGCCCCTTATCTATCCTGACTCTCGGAACCCTACACCTGTTCCTTGGATCTGGCCGGTGCAGCAAGGCCCATTTTCTGCAACTCTGAGCCCCTGAGGGGCGAGGATTGGCTGGCCTGGGCAGCCTGACCCAGCCAGCCAGCCCTTCCCAGGTGTGCCTGGGTTGAGGTCAATATAAACACCCCTCCAGGCAGCAAAAGCCTCTGCAGCTGTGCCTGACGCCATATTCTCTGCCCCGTCAGCAGTCTCGGGGTTGGGATGGTGGGAGGGAGTAGGGCCCACGGCTCTATGAGTGGCACGGTGTGACTGGGGCTCTGCTGGACTTCCTGCAGGAGTTGCCGGGCTGCCACCTGCTAAAGAGGAGGATGTGTCACCCATACTTGCTGCTGGAATTTCTCCCCGGGCAGAGGTGAGGAAGGAAAAAAGCAGTGGGGACCGGGACAGGAGGGGTACCTCAGGCAGGGAAATGGAAAGCTTCCAGACGAGTGCCCGGGGCCAGGACCATCCTGGCTGGCCTGCAGGCACCAAGTCGGCCTGCGTGTCCAAGCCCCTTCCTCTAGCTTTTAAAGTCTTTGCACACATTCAGGTGTTTTACCTGGGAAGGGTGGGAAAAGTTCAGCAGCAACTGGCCTGGGGCTCAGCTCACATTTACTCAGAGACGCCTCCTCACGGTCCCCCAGCTTTGCAATGAGGACGCTCCTTGTGTTGGGGCTGCTGGCTGCATGGGAAATGATTCCCCACCTGTGACCAACTTCAGAATTGTTTACCAGTGGAGCAAGTGCCCTGATAGGGTTTTCCTCTGTATGACCAGTGGGTTCTGTTTTTGTTTTTTTCTTTTTTGGTTCAAGGTAAGTTTTATTCCTCTTTTTGTATTTATGGATATAAGCATGGAAATAATTCATTCATACAAATACGTCTATGGGAAGGACAGAACTTTTTTTCTGTTTTATTTTTTTAAGTATTAATTATTTTTTAATTTTTGAATTTATTTTATTCATTTTTTTATACAGCAGGTTCTTATTGGTTATCTATTTTATACATATAAGTGTATATATGTCAATCCCAGGCTCGCAATTCATCCCACCACCACCACCCTGCCACTTTCCCCCCTTGGTGTCCATACATTTGTTCTATACATCTGTGTCTCTATTTATGCCTTGCAAACCGGTTCATCTGTACCATTTTTTCTAGGTTCCACATGTATGCGTTAATATACGATATTTGTTTTTCTCTTTCTGACTAACTTCACTCTGTATGACAGTCTCTAGATCTATCCACGTCTCTACAAATGACACAATTTCATTCCTTTTTATGGCTGAGAAATATTGCATTTTATATATGTAGCACATCTTTTCCGTTCGTCTGTCTATGGGCACTTAGGTTGCTTCCATGACCTGGCTATTGTAAATAGTGCTGCAGTGAACATTGTGGTGAATATGTCTTTTTTTTTTTATGAATATGTCTTTTTGAATTATGGTTTTCTCTGGGTATATGGCCAGTAGTGGGATTGCTGGGTCATATGGTAATTCTATATTTAGTTTTTTAAGGAACCTCCATACTGTTCTCCATAGTGACTGTATCAACTTACATTCCCACAAATAGTGTAAGAGGGTTCCCTTTTCTCCACACCCTCTCCAGCATTTGTTGTTTGTAGATTTTCTGATGATGCCCATTCTAACTCGTGTGAGGTGATAACTCATTGTAGTTTTGGTTTATATTTCTCTAATAATTAGTGATGTTGAGCAGCTTTTCATGTGCTTCTTGGTCATCTGTATGTCTTCTTGGGACAAATGTCTATTTACGTCATCTGCCCATTTTTGGATTGGGTTGTTTGTTTTTTTACTGTTGAGCTGCATGAGCTGTTTATATACATTGGAGATTAATCTTTTGTCCATTGATTCGTTTGCAAATATTTTCTCCCATTCTGAGGGTTGTCTTTTCGTCTTGTTTGTAGTTTCCTTTGCTTTGCAAAAGCTTTTAGGTTTCATTTGCTCCCATTTGTTTATTATTGTTTTTTATTCCATTACTCTAGGAGGTGGATCAAAAAAGACCTTGCTGTGATTTATGTCAAAGAGTATTCTTCCTATGTTTTCCTCTAAGAGTTTTATAGTGTCCGGTCTTACATTTTGGTCTCTAATGCATTTTGAGTTTATTTTTTGTGTATGGTGTTAGGGAGTGTTCTAATTTCATTCTTTTACATGTAGCTGTCCATTTTTCCCAGCACCACTTATTGAAGAGACTGTCTTTTCTCCATTGTATATCCTTGCCTCCTTTGTCATAGATTAGTGGGTCATAGGTGTGTAGGTTTATCTCTGGGCTTTCTTTTTTTTTTTTTCTTTTACATCTTTATTGGAGTATAATTGCTTTACAATTGTGTGTTAGTTTCTGCTGTATAAAAAAGTGAATCAGCTATGCGTATACATATAACACCATATCCCCTCCCTCTTGCACCTCCCTCTCACTCCCTTATCCCACCCTTTTAGGTGGTCACAAAGCACAGAGCTGATCTCCCTGTGCTATGTGGCTGCTTCCCAGTAGCTATCAATTTTACATTTGGTAGTGTATATATGTCCATACCACTCTCTCACTTTGTCCCAGCTTACCCTTCCCCCTCCCCATGTCCTCAAGTCCTTTCTCTACGTCTGTGTCCTTAATCCTTTCCTGCCCCTAGGTTCTACATAAACTTTTTTTTTTTAGATTCCATATATATGTGTTAGCATACAGTGTTTGTTTTTCCCTTTCTGACTTACTTCACTCTGTAGGACAGACTCTAGATCCATCTACCTCACTAAAAATAACTCAATTTCGTTTCTTTTTATGGCTGAATCATGTTCCATTGTATATATGTGCCACATCTTCTTTATCCATTTGTCTGTTGATGGACACTTAGGTTGCTTCCATGTCCTGGCTATTGTAAATAGAGCTACAGTGAACATTGTGGTACATGACTCTTTTTGAATTATGGTTTTCTCAGGGTAAATGTCCAGGAGTGGGTTTGCTGGGTTGTATGGTAGTTCTATTTTTAGTATTCAAGGAACCTTCATATAATTCTCCCTAGTGGCTATATCAATTTACATTCCCACCAACAGTGCAAGAGGGTTCCCTTTTCTCCAATTAATGCCTCTCCAGCATTTATTGTTGGTAGATTTTTTGATGATGGCCATTCTGACTGGTGTGAGGTGATACCTCGCTGTAGTTTTGATTTGCATTTCTCTAATGATTAGTGATGTTCAGCATCCTTTCATGTGTTTGTTGGCAACCTGTATATCTTCTTTGGAGAAATGTCTATTTAGGTCTTCTGCCCATTTTTGGATTGGGTTGTTTGGTTTTGTGATATTGAGCTACATGAGCTGCTTTTTGGAGATTAATCCTTTGCCATTTGCTTCATTTGAAAATATTTTCTCCCATTCTGATGGTTGTCTTTTCATCTTGCTTATGTTTTCCTTTGCTGTGCAAAAGAATTTATGTTTCATTAGGTCCCATTTTTTAATTTTTGTTTTTATTTCCATTTCTCTAGGAGGTGGGTCAAAAAGGATCTTGCTGTGATTTATGTCATAGACTGTTCTGCTTATGTTTTCCTCTAAGAGTTTTATAGTGGCTGGTCTTATATTTAGGTCTCTAATCCATTTTGAGTTTATTTTTGTGTATGGTGTTAGGGAGTGTTCTAATTTCATTCTTTTACATGTAGCTGTCCAGTTTTCCCAGCACCACTTACTGAAGACACTGTCTTTTCTCCGTTGTATACCCTTGCCTCCTTTGTCATAGATTAGTTAACCATAGGTACGTGGGTTTATCTCTGTGCTTTCTATCCTGTTCTATTGACCTATATTTCTGTTTTTGTGTCAGTACCATATTATCTTGATTACTGTAGCTTTTTAATATAGTCTGAAGTCTGGAAGTCTGATTCCTCCAGCTCTTTTTTTCCCCCTCAAGACTGCTTTGGCTATCCAGGGTCTTTTGTGTCTCCCTACAAATTTTAAGATTTTTTTTTCTTGTTCTGTAGAAAATGCCAAAGGTATTTTGATCGGGATTGCATTAAATCTGTAGATTGCTTTGGGTAGTATAGTCATTTTCACAATATTGATTCTTCTAATCCAAGAACATGGTATATGTCTCCATCTGTTTATATCATCTTTGATTTCTTTCATCAGCGTCTTATAGTTTTCTGAGTACAGGTCTTTTACTTCCTTAGGTAGGTTTATTCCTAGGTATTTTATTCTTTTTGTTGCAGTGGTAATGGGATTGTTTCCTTAATTTCTCTTTCTGATCTTTCATTGTTAGTGTATAGTAATGCAAGCAATTTCTGTGCATTAATTTTGTATCCTGCAACTTTACCAGATTCATTGATTAGCTCCAGTGGTTTTCTGGTGGCATCTTTAGGATTCTCTATCTATGATATCATGTCATCTGCAAACAGTGACAATTGTACTCCTTCTTTTCCTTTTTGTATTCCTTTTATTTCTTTTTCTTCTCTGATTGCCATGGCTAGGACTTCCAAAACTATGTTGAATAGCAGTGGTGAGAGTGGACATCCTCGTCTTGTTCCTGATCTTAGAGGAAACGCTTGCAGTTTTTCACCATTGAGAATGGTGTTTGCTGCAGGTTTGTCATATATGACCTTTATTATGTTGAGGTAGTTTCCCTCTATGCCCACACTCTGCAGAGTTTTTATCGTAAATGGGTGTTGAATTTTCACAAAATCTTTTCCTTCATCTATTGAGATGATCATATGGTTTTATTCTACAATTTGTTAATACGGTGTATCACATTGATTTGTGTATATTGAAGAATCCTTGCATCCCTGGGATACACCCCACTTGATCATGGTGTATGATCCTTTTAATGTGTTGTTTGATTCTGTTTGCTAGTATTTGGTTGAGTATTTTTACATCTATATTCATCAGTGATATTGGTCTATAATTTTCTTTCCGTGTAGTATCTCTGTCTGATTTTGGTATCAGGGTGATGGTGGTCTCATAGAATGAGTTTGGGAGTGTTCCTTCCCCTGCAATTGTTTTGAAGAATTTGAGAAGGTTGGGTGTTAGCTCTTCCCTAATGTTTGATAGAATTCACCTGTGATGCCATCTGGTTCTGGACTTTTGTTTGTTGGAAGATTTTTAATCACAGTTTCAAATTCATTGCTTGTGATAGGTTTGTTCATATTTTCTATTTCTTCCTGGTTCAGTCTTGGAAGGTTATCCCTTTCTAAGAATTTGTCCATTTCTTCCAGGTTGTCCATTTTATTGGCATAGAGTTGCGTGTAGTAGTCTCTTAGGATGCTTTGTATTCCTGTGGTATCTGTTGTAACTTCTCCTTTTTCACTTCTAATTTTGTTGATTTGAGTCCTCTCCCTCTTTTTCTTGAGTCTGGCTAAAGGTTGATCATTATTGCTTATCTTCTCAAAGAACCAGCTTTTAGGTTTATTGATCTTTGCTTTCGTTTTCTTTGTTTCTATTTCATTTATTTCTGCTCTGATCTTTAAGATTTCTTTCCTTCTACTAACTTTGGGTTTTGTTCTTCTTTCTCTAGTTCCTCTAGGTGTAAGGTTAGATTGTTTATTTGAGATTTTTCTTGTTTCTTGAGGTAGGCTTGTATTGCTATAAACTTCCCTCTTAGAACTGCTTTTGCCGCATCCCATAGGTTTTGGATCATCGTGTTTTTGTTGTCATTTGTCTCTAGGTAGTTTTTGATTTCCTCTTTGATTTCTTCAGTGATCTCTTGGTTATTTAGTAACGTATTGTTTAGCCTCCATGTGTTTGTGTTTTTTACGGTTTTTTTCCGTGTAATTGATTTCTAATCTCATAGCATTGTGGTCGGAACAGCTGCTTGACATGATTTCAGTTTTCTTAAATTTACTGAGGCTTTGTGACCCAAGATGTGATCTATCCTGGAGAATGTTCCGTGTGCAGTTAAGAAGAACGTGTAATCTGCTGTTTTTGGATGGAATGTCCTATAAATATCAATTAACTCTATCTGGTCTATTGTGTCATTTAAAGCTTGTGTTTCCTTATTAATTTTCTGTCTGGCTGATCTCCACTGGTGTAAGTGAGCTGTTAAAGTCCCCCACTATTATTGTGTTACTGTTGATTTCCTCTTTTATAGCTGTTAGCAGTTGCCTTATACATTGAGGTGCTCCTATGTTGGGTACATATATATTTATAATTGTTATATCTTCTTCTTGGATTGATCCCTTGACCATTATGTAGTGTCTTTCCTTGTCTCTTGTAGCATTCTTTATTTTAAAGTCTATTTTATCTGATATGAGTATTGCTACTCCAGCTTTCTTTTGATTTTCATTTGCATAGAGTATATTTTTCCATCGCCTCACTTTCAGTCTGTATGTGTCCCTAGGTCTGAAATGGGTCTCTTGTAGACAGCATATATATGGGTCTTGTTTTTGTATCCATTCAGCGAGCCTGTGTCTTTTGGTTGGAACATTTAGTGCATTCACGTTTAAGGTAATTATCGATATGTATGTTCCTATTACTATTTTCTTAATTGTTATGGGGTTGTCTTGGTGGGTCCTTTTCTTCTCTTGTGTTTCCCACTTAGAGAAGTTCCTTTAGCATTTGGTGTAAAGCTGGTTTCATGGTGCTGAATTCTCTTAGCTTTTGCTTGTCTGTAGGGCTTTTGATTTCTCCATCAAATCTGAATGAGATCTTTGCAGGGTGGAGTACTCTTGGTTGTAGGTTCTTCCCTTTCATCACTTTAAATTGATCATGCCACTCCCTTCTGGCTTGTAGATATTCTGCTGAGAAATCAGCTGTTATCCTTATGGGAGTTCCCTTGTATGTTATTTGTCATTTTTCCCTTGCTGCTTTCAATAATTTTTCTTTGTCGTTAATTTTTGTCAATTTGATTACTATGTGTCTTGTCATTTTTCTCCTTCGGTTTATCCTGCCTGGGACTCTCTGTGCTTCTGGACTTGGGTGGCTATTTCTTTTCCCATGCTAGGGAAGTTTTTGACCATAATCTCTTCAAATATATTCTCGGGTCCTTTCTCTCTCTTCTCCTTCTGGGACCCCTATCATGCGAATGTTGTTGTGTTTAATGTTGTCCCAGAGGACTCTTGGGGTGTCTTCATTTATTTTCATTCTTTTTCTTTATTCTGTTCCATGGCAGTGATTTCCACCTTTCTGTCTTCCAGGTCACTTATCCGTTCTTCTGCCACAGTTATTCTGCTACTGATTCCTTCTAGTATATTTTTCATTTCAGTTATTACATTGTTCACCTCTGTTTGTTTGTTCTTTAATTCTTCTAGGTGTTTGTTCCTTAATTCTTCTAGGTCTTTGTTAAGCATTTCTTGTGTCTTCTCGATCTTTGCCTCCTTTCTTTTTCCAAGGTCTTGGCTCAACTTCACTATCATTATTCTGAATTCTTTTTCTGGAAGGTTCCCTATCTCCACGTCATTTCGTTTTTTTTTTTCTGGGGTTTTATCTTGTTCCTTGATCTGGTATAAAGTCCTCTGCCTTTTCATTTTGTCTATCTTTCTGTGAATGTGGTTTTCCTTCCACAGGATGCAGAATTGTAGTTCTTCTTGCTTCTGCTGTCTGCTCTCTGGTGGATGAGTCTATCTTAGAGGCTTGTGCAAGCTTCCTGATGGGAGGGACTGGTGGTGGGTAGAGCTGGGTGTTGCTTTGGTGGGCAGAGCATTAATCCGCTTGTCTGCAGATTAAATAAAACTTTAATAAAAAGTTTAATCCGCTTGTCTGCTGATGCATGGGGCTGGGTTCCCTCCCTGTTGGTTGTTTGGCCTGAGGCGACCCAGCACTGGAGCCTACCTTGCTCTTGGTGGGGCTAATGGCAGACTCTGGGAGGGCTCACACCAAGGAGTATTTCCCAGAACTTCTGCTGCCAGTGTCATTGTCCTCACGGTGAGCCACAGCCACAGCCACCACCTGCCTCTGCAGGAGACCCTCTAAAAGTAGCAGGTAGTTCTGGTCATTCTCCTACAGGGTCACTGCTTCTTCCCCTGGGTCCTGATGTGCACACTACTTTGTGTGTGCCCTCCAAGAGTGGAGTATCTGAGTGGAGTTGAGACTCTGAGACTCTGCGTGGAGTCACACAGACTCTGGGTCCTGTGAAGCTTCGATGTTTTGTGGTTCTAGAAATCCTATAGGAGACGGTCCACAGCAGGTGAAGCTAATGTTGTCAGTAGAGGTGTTGAAGCCAAAGATCTGCAGTTCCGACTAGAGGTGCCGATGTACATACAGGACAAAATCATCTCGTGTGAATGTAGTTCAGGCATGTTTAAGATGAATGCAGTCATGTTAATGCCTACCATATTCTATCTTGAGCCTCTCCTCAGGGAACCCCTCCTCAGTTCCTGAGGCTCCTGTAAGTCATGTACAAGGGACTGGAGAGTGGGCTCTGTCCAGTCTGAGCCCTGAGTTACCCTGTGTGTATCTTAGGATGCTTTGTATTTCTGTGGTGTCTGTCTGTTGTAACATCATCTCTTTCATTTCAGATTTATTTGGGCCCTCTCTTTTTAAAAAACATACTACTGTTGTCTTTTATTCTTTACAGAAGTTTAATAAGTGTTTGATCTACTATCCTTACCCTATGTATACTTTTTGCAGTGAGATTTTTACTTTTCTTTGTTTCCTTGTTACTATCAATAATTAGTGAGACTTCTTTTAAGCTACCTTCAACATTGCTTATAAAGCTGCTTTATTAGTGATGACAGAGCCTTAATGGAAGTCATGTTCTGGTTGTAAATTAGAATGCAATGTGCCAGCAAAAAGCCCCTTAAGTTTATGTCTCATTACTTCTTGTTCTTTTTTTAATTTAATTTTTATTTTTTGTCAGAGCAAATTTGATTAAAATGTTTTGTTTCTTCTAGGTGTGCAAGATGTGGTTCTTTTAAACATATACATATATCTATTCTTCTTTGCATCATTTTCCCATGTAGGTTATGACACAATGTTGAGCAGTCTTGTCTTGGTATTACATAGGTCTTTGGTGATTACATATTTCACATGTGTTTCTATATCTATCTTAACCCCAATATCCGAATGTATCCAATCCTCACACCTATCCATTTGCTGAACCATAAGTTTGTTTAATGAATCTGTGATTGCATTTCTCTGTGGAAATATCTTTATTGGTATCAATTTTTAGCTAAGACCTATAAGTGATATTATAGGATATGTGTCTTTGGCTTTCTGACTTAGTACAATTTGCCTGATTACCTCAAGAATCATACATGGTGCTGCAAATGGCATTGTTTCATTTTTTTCCCTGGCTAATATTCCATCTGTACGTGTACCAGTTCTTCTTTGGCCACGCACCTCTTGATGGACTTTCTGGTTGCCTCCATGTCTTGGCTATTGTAATACTGCTGCAATGCATATTTTCTTGCCTGTGTCTTTCCAGTTCTATCTTCTTATGTTATAGGCCTAGGAGTGGGCTTGCTGTATCATATGGTAGCTCAGTGTGTACGTTTTAAAGGCACCACCATTCAGTTCTCATTAGTGGCTCTTTCCAGGTTACGTCCCACTTAAAATTGAGGGTATGCATTTCTCAAAAACACCTTCAATATTTATTGTTTGCAGTTTTCTTGCTGATGGTTATTCTAACAGGTGCGAGCTGATACCTCTCTGTGGTTGAATTTGCATGTGTCCCAAAATCTGTTGAAATTGAGCTTTAAAGCATGCCCTTTCTATTTATCAAACTGTGATTACAGCTTAGTTCTTCAAAGTGTTTTCTTAAAGTAAGTGTCACATTTTGAAAATTTTTGGCCATTACCTCCCTCAAGACATTTTGAAGGCAGGTTTCATTTACAGCCCTGAAGTACTTGTTCATATGAAGTGACCATTAGCACAGGTTTGAAAGCTGCTTTGGTAGGTAACGGCCGGAGGGCGGGAGCCTTTCCACGTTCCCCAATCTGGTAACTAGGGAAGGAGCCTTCAGCCCCAAAAGTGTCCACCCTTATGTCTCATCCAGCTGTGGAACTACATATGGTCAATCTAGGTTGCATCACAGCCCCTGAATGAATTGTGTGAGAATTTCTCTCTCTTTCAAAGTCTTTGTTTCATGGGTATTTAAAAGTAGTTTATTTTTATAATGGGGTTTAGGTGCTTTTCACTGCTGTGTTTATGCCGCTTTACACCCACTTGACTCACTTACAGAGAGATATCAATACATAGGTTTGAAGATTCTTACTAGTCAGATATAGTCTTGTGCGGTGAATAGGGGGTGTTGAGTCCAGTTCACTGAGCAAGGAGTAGGTCTTGTCTATTACATATTGGGTTTATGGAACGGTATCTGAGCTAATTTGAAACCCTTGTTTTATGCATCACCCCACCACACCTTTCGCGTTCAGCAGCCATAGTGTGTTTTCTAAATGTGTGAATCTGTTCTGTTTTGTAATTCAGTTCAAGTGTAACGGTTTTTACATTCCCTCTATAAGTGATATCTTATGATAAGTGTCTTTTTCTGTGTGACTTATTTCACTTAGAATCTTCGTACCTAAATCCACTCATCATGCTGCTACTAGTCTTATGACATTGATTTCATGGCTGAGTGATATCCCATTGTACATAAGGACCAAAATTTTTTTATCCATTTTTATCTTTCCTGGGATATTTAAGGTGTAATGAAGTGGAGGTTCTTGTCAACAGAGCAGCCCTAAACTTTGGGGTGCCTGTGTCTTCCTGATTTTTGGTTTTCCCAATTTATACACCCATGAGTGGAAGTGCCCTATGCTCTCTAAGCTGTGTGTTTTAGATGTTTCAGGACACACCGTACACTTCTCCAGAGTGGCTGTTGTCAATTTACATCCCGCCCATCAGCGTAGCAAGGCTCCCATTTCTCCATGGCCTGTCCTGCATTTCTGGTTTTGACACTTTTTTCAGCATGGCCCTTTTGCCCGATGGGAAGCGAGACTACTTTGTAGCGCTGATTTGCATTTCCAGGTTGCTTAGTTGGCCAAAAAGGGCGTATGCGTTTTTTCCTGAATATATTCAGGAAAAAACGCATATGCCCTTTTTGGCCAAGGGCATCACTGTTGACGTTTTGCCGCTTTTCATGTACTTTCAAGGCGATTCGAATCTACCTCCTGAAATCTGTATCCTGCAATTCTGCCTTGCTTTCAAATCCTCTTCGTTGCCTTCCCTCAATATATTTGTGGACGAGAGTTATCATTTATAACTCTGCAGGTTTGTGAATTGCAGTGCCCCTGAGCTCCATTTTTCAAGTCGCTTTTTGGGAGCTGGCCGCAAAAGCGCAGGATTGCTTCAGGCCCTCTTCTGGTTCTGGGGGGCAGGCAGAGGCTGTGGTTAATTCTTCTTCCTGATGGGAAAATAGAGTGACCTGTGCTGTCCCAACCACTAGAGGTAGTCTATCATTGGTTCCCCCTCTTCCCGTTCATCCTCAGGACAAATTGCAACCTGTACGGAACAGGAGGTTAAAGGTGCTGATTCTCCAAGGAGGGAGATGGCTTGTAAAAGGGCTGGAATGGCGAACCCGAGCACAAGGAGATGAGAAATGAGGTGCGTTTTAGAAACCTTTCCCGATCACACGGTGTACCATCTTCTGGGTTTCTCATGCACGTTTTCGACGTAGGAATATGCCCTTGAACCTGCAGATTTGGGACCCATGGGATGGGTACCATGCAGTATTACTTTAAAGGGTCTGCATTGGCTCACGCAAGCTCACCAAACCTCTCAACCCCAAGAGTGTCCACCCTTATGTCTCAATCAGCTGTGGGTCTAGATATGGTCAATCCAGGTTGCATCACAGCCCTTGAACGAATTTTGTAAGAATTTCTCTCTCTTTCACTGTCTTTGTTTCACGGGTTTTGAAAAGAAATTTATTTTTATAATGGGGTTTAGCTGCTTTTCACGGCTGTGTTTATGCCGCTTTACACCCCCTTGACTCACTTACAGAGAGATATCAATACATAGGTTTGAAGATTCTTACTAGTCAGATATATTCTTGTGCGGTGAATAGGGGGTGTTGAGTCCAGTTCACTGAGCAAGGAGTAGGTCTTGTCTATTACATATTGGGTTTATGGAACGGTATCGGAGCTAATTTGAAACCCTTGTTTTATGCATCACCCCATCTCACCTTTCCCTTTCAGCAGCCATAGTTTGTTTTCTATACGTGTGACTGTGTTCTGTTTTGTAATTCACATCAACTGTAGCGGTTTTTACATTCCCTCTATAAGTGATATCTTATGATAAGTGTCTTTTTCTGTGTGACTTATTTCACTTAGAATCGTCGTACCTAAATCCACTCATCGTGCTGCTACTAGCCTTATGACGTTGATTTCATGGCTGAGTGATATTCCATTGTACATGAGGACCCCAACTTCTTTATCCATTTTTCTCTTTCCTAGGATATTTAAGGTGTAATGAAGTGGGGGTTCTTTTCAACAGAGCAGCCCTAAACTTTGGGGTGCCTGTGTCTTGCTGATTTTTGGTTTTCCCAATTTATACACCCATGAGTGGAAGTGCCCTATGCTCTCTAAGCTGTGTTTTTTAGATGTTTCAGGACACACCGTACACTTCTCCAGAGTGGCTGTTGTCAATTTACATCCCACCCATCAGCGTAGCAAGGCTCCCATTTCTCCATGGCCTGTCCTGCATTTCTGGTTTTGACACTTTTTTCAGCATGGCCCTTTTGCCCGATGGGAAGCGAGACTAGTTTGTAGCGCTGATTTGCTTTTCCAGGTTGCTTGGTTGGCAAAAAAGGGCGTATGCGTTTTTTCCTGAATATATTCAGGAAAAAACGCATACGCCCTTTTTGGCGAAGGGCATCACTGTTGACGTTTTGCCGCTTTTCATGTACTTTCAAGGCGATTCGAATCTACCTCCTGAAATCTGTTTCCTGCAATTCTGCCTTGCTTTCAAATCGTCTTCGTTGCCTTCCCTCAATATATTTGTGGACGAGAGGTATCATTTATAACTCTGCAGGTTTGTGAATTGCATTGCCCCTGAGCTCCATTTTTTAAGTCGCTTTTTGGGAGCTGGCCGCAAAAGCGCAGGATTGCTTCAGGCCCTCTTCTGGTTCTGGGGGGCAGGCTGAGGCTGTGGTTAATTCTTCTTCCTGATGGGAAAATAGAGTGACCTGTGCTGTCCCAACCACTAGAGCTAGTCTCTCATTGGTTCCCCCTCTTCCCGTTCATCCTCAGGACAAATTGCAAACTGTACGGAACAGGAGGTTAAAGGTGCTGATTCTCCAAGGAGGGAGATGGCTTGTAAAAGAGCTGGAATGGCGAACCCGAGCACAAGGAGATGAGAAATGAGGTGCGTTTTAGAAACCTTTCCCGATCACACGATATACCATCTTCTGGGTTTCTCATGCACGTTTTCGACGTAGGAAGATGCCCTTGAACCTGGAGATTTGGGACCCATGGGATGGGTACCATGCAGTATTACTTTAAAGGGTCTGCATTGGCTCACCCAACCTCACCAAACCTCTCAGCCCCAAGAGTGTCCACCCTTATGTCTCAATCAGCTGTGGGTCTAGATATGGTCAATCCAGGTTGCATCAGAGCCCTTGAAAGAATTTTGTAAGAATTTCTCTCTCTTTCACTGTCTTTGTTTCACGGGTTTTGAAAAGAAATTTATTTTTATAATGGGGTTTAGCTGCTTTTCACGGCTGTGTTTATGCCGCTTTACACCCCCTTGACTCACTTACAGAGAGATATCAATACATAGGTTTGAAGATTCTTACTAGTCAGATATATTCTTGTGCGGTGAATAGGGGGTGTTGAGTCCAGTTCACTGAGCAAGGAGTAGGTCTTGTCTATTACATATTGGGTTTATGGAACGGTATCAGAGCTAATTTGAAACCCTTGTTTTATGCATCACCCGACCTCACCTTTCCCGTTCAGCAGCCATAGTGTGTTTTCTAAACCTGTGACTCTGTTCTGTTTTGTAATTCAGTTCAAGTGTAGCGGTTTTTACATTCCCTCTCTAAGTGATATGTTATGATAAGCGTGTTTTTCTGTGTGACTTATTTCACTTAGAATCGTCGTACCTAAATCCACTCATCGTTCTGCCTCTAGCCTTTTGACGTTGATTTCATGGCTGAGTGATATTCCATTGAATATGAGGACCCAACTTCTTTATCCATTTTTCTCTTTCCTAGGATATTTAAGGTTTAATGACGTGGGGGTTCTTGTCAACAGAGCAGCCCTAAACTTTGGGGTGCCTGTGTCTTGCTGATTTTTAGTTTTCCCAATTTATACGCCCATGAGTGGAAGTGCCCTATGCTCTCCAAGCTGTGTTTTTTAGATGTTTCAGGACACACCGTACACTTCTCCAGAGTGGCTGTTGGCAATTTATATCCCGCCCATCAGCATAGCAAAGCTCCCATTTCTCCATGGCCGGTCCTGAATTTTTGGATTTGACACTTTTTTCCCCATGGCCCTTTTGCCCGCTGGGAAGCGAGACATCTTTGTAGCGCTGTTTTGCCTTTCCAGGTTGCTTGGTTGGCCAAAAAGGGCGTATGCGTTTTTTCCTGAATATATTCAGGAAAAAACGCATACGCCCTTTTTTGCCAAGGGCATCATTGTCCACCTTTTGCTGCTCTTCATGTGCTTTCAAAGCGATTCAGATCTACCTCCTGAATCTGTTTCCTGCAATTCTGACTTGCTTTCAAATCCTCTTCGTTGCCTTCCCTCAATATATTTGTAGACGAGAGTTATCATTTATAAATCTGCAGGTTTGCGAATTGCAGTGCACTTGAGTTCCATTTTTCAAGTCGCTTTTTGGGAGCTGGCCGCAAAAGCGCAGGATTGCTTGTGGCCCACTTTTCGTTCTGGGGGGCAGTCTGAGGCTGTACTTAATTCTTCTTCCTGATGGGAAAATAGAGTGACCTGTGCCAGTCCCAACCACTAGAGCTAGTCTCTCATTGGTTCCCCCTCTTCCCGTTCATCCTCAGGACAAATTGCAACCTGTATGGAACAGGATGTTAAAGGTGCTGATTCTCCAAGGAGGAAGATGGCTAGTAAAGTGGCTGGAATGGCGAACCTGAGCACAAGGAGATGAGAAATGAGGTGCGTTTTAGAAACCTTTCCCGATCACACGGTGTACCATCTTCTGGGTTTCTCATGCACGTTTTCGACGTAGGAAGATGCCCTTGAACTTGGAGATTTGGGACCCATGGGATGGGTACCATGCAGTATTACTTGAAAGGGTCTGCGTTGGCTCACCCAACCTCACCAAACCTCTCAGCCCCAAGAGTGTCCACCCTTATGTCTCAGTCAGCTGGGGGTCTAGATATGGTCAATCCAGGTTGCATCACAGTCCCTGAACGAATTTTGTAAGAATTTCTCTCTCTTTCACTGTCTTTGTTTCACGGGTTTTTAAAAGTAATTTATTTTTATAATGGGGTTTAGCTGCTTTTCACGGCTGTGTTTATGCCGCTTTACACCCCCTTGACTCACTTACAGAGAGATATCAATACATAGGTTTGAAGATTCTTACTAGTCAGATATATTCTTGTGCGGTCAATAGGGGGTGTTGAGTCCAGTTCACTGAGCAAGGAGTAGGTCTTGTCTATTACATATTGGGTTTATGGAACGGTATCGGAGCTAATTTGAAACCCTTGTTTTATGCATCACCCCACCTCACCTTTCCCGTTCAGCAGCCATAGTGTGTTTTCTAAACGTGTGACTCTGTTCTCTTTTGTAATTCAGTTCAAGTGTAGCGGTTTTTACATTCCCTCTCTAAGTGATATCTTATGATAAGTGTCTTTTTCTGTGTGACTTATTTCACTTAGAATCGTCGTACCTAAATCCACTCATCGTTCTGCTACTAGCCTTATGACGTTGATTTCATGGCTGAGTGATATTCCATTGTACATGAGGACCCCAACTTCTTTATCCATTTTTCTCTTTCCTAGGATATTTAAGGTGTAATGAACTGGGGGTTCTTGTCAACAGAGCAGCCCTAAACTTTGGGGTGGCTGTGTCTTGCTGATGTTTAGTTTTCCCAATTTATACGCCCATGAGTGGAAGTGCCCTATGCTCTCCAAGCTGTGCTTTTTAGATGTTTCAGGACACACTGTACACTTCTCCAGAGTGGCTGTTGGCAATTAATATACCGCCCATCAGCGTAGCAAGGCTCCCATTTCTCCATGGCCGGTCCTGCACTTCTGGTTTTGACACTTTTTTCCGCATGGCCCTTTTGCCCGATGGGAAGCGAGACTTCTTTGGAGTGCTGATTTGCCTTTCCAGGTTGCTTGGTTGGCCAAAAAGGGCGTATGCGTTTTTTCCTGAATATATTCAGGAAAAAACGCATACGATCTTTTTGGCCAAGGGCATCATTGCCACGTTTTGCCGCTTTTCATGTGCTTTCAAGGCGATTCGAATCTACCTCCTGAAATCTGTTTCCTGCAATTCTGCCTTGCTTTCAAATCCTCTTCGTTGCCTTCCTTCAATATATTTGTGGACGAGAGTTCTTAGTTATAATTCTGCAGGTTTGTGAATTGCAGTGCCCCTTAGTTCCATTTTTCAAGTCGCTTTTTGGGAGCTGGCCGCAAAAGCGCAGGATTGCTTGAGGCCCTCTTCTGCTTCTGGGGGGCAGGCTGAGGCTGTATTTAATTCTTCTTCCTGATGGGAAAATAGAGTGACCTGTGCCAGTCCCAACCACTAGAGCTAGTCTCTCATTGGTTCCCCCTCTTCCCGTTCATCCTCAGGACAAATTGCAACCTGTACGGAACAGGAGGTTAAAGGTGCTGATTCTCCAAGGAGGGAGATGGCTAGTACAGGGGCTGGAATGGCGAACCAGAGCACAAGGAGATGAGAAATGAGGTGCGTTTTAGAAACCTTTCCCGATCACACGGTGTATCATCTTCTGGGTTTCTCATGCACGTTTTCGTTGTAGGAAGACGCCCTTGAACCTGGAGATTTGGGACCCATGGGATGGGTACCATGCAGTATTACTTGAAAGGGTCTGTGTTGGCTCACCCAACCTCACCAAAACTCTCAGCCCCATGAGTGTCCACCCTTATGTCTCAATCAGCTGTGGGTCTAGATATCGTCAATCCAGGTTGCATCACAGCCCCTGAACGAATTTTGTAAGAATTTCTCTCTCTTTCACTGTCTTTGTTTCATGGGTTTTGAAAAGTAATTTATCTTTATAATGGGGTTTAGCTGCTTTTCACGGCTGTGTTTATGCCGTGTTACAGCCCCTTGACTCACTTACAGAGAGATATCAATACATAGGTTTGAAGATTCTTACTAGTCAGATATATTCTTGTGCGGTGAATAGGGGGTGTTGAGTCCAGTTCACTGAGCAAGGAGTAGGTCTTGTCTATTATATATTGGGTTTATGGAACGGTATCGGAGCTAATTTGAAACCCTTGTTTTATGAATCACCCCACCTCACCTTTCCCGTTCAGCAGCCATAGTGTGTTTTCTAAACGTGTGACTCTGTTCTGTTTTGTAATTCAGTTCAAGTGTAGCGGTTTTTACATTCCCTCTCTAAGTGACATCTTATGATAAGTGTCTTTTTCTGTGTGACTTATTTCACTTAGAATCGTCGTACCTAAATCCACTCATCGTGCTGCTACAAGCCTTATGACGTTGATTTCATGGCTGAGTGATATTCCATTGTACAAGAGGACCCCAACTTCTTTATCCATTTTTCTCTTTCCTAGGATATTAAAGGTGTAATGAAATGGGGGTTCTTGTCAACAGAGCAGCCCTAAACTTTGGGGTGCCTGTGTCTTCCTGATTTTTAGTTTTCCCAATTTATACGCCCATTAGTGGAAGTGCCCTATGCTCTCCAAGCTGTGTTTTTTAGATGTTTCAGAACACACCGTACACTACTCCAGAGTGGCTGTTGGCAATTTACATCCCACCCATCAGCGTAGCAAGGCTCCCATTTCTCCATGGCCGGTCTTGCATTTCTAGTTTGGACACTTTTTTCTGCATGGCCCTTTTGCCCGCTGGGAAGCGAGACTTCTTTGGAGCGCTGATTTGCCTTTCCAGGTTGCTTGGTTGGCCAAAAAGGGCGTATGCGTTTTTTCCTGAATATATTCAGGAAAAAACGCATACGCCCTTTTTGGCCAAGGTCATCATTGTCCACGTTTTGCCGCTTTTCATGTGCTTTCAAGGCTATTCGAATCTACCTCCTGAAATCTGTTTCCTGCAATTCTGCCTTGCTTTCAATGCCTCTTCGTTGCCTTCCCTTAATATATTTGTGGACGAGAGTTATCATTTAAAACACTGCAGGTTTGTGAATTGCAGGGCCCCTGAGCTCCATTTTTCAACTCGCTTTTTTGGGAGCTGGCCGCAAAAGCGCAGGATTGCTTCAGGCCCTCTTCTGGTTCTGGGGGGCAGGCTGAGCTTGTGCTTAATTCTTCTTCCTGATGGGAAAATAGAGTGACCTGTGCCTGTCCCAACACCTAGAGCTAGTCTCTCTTTGGTTCCCCCTCTTCCCGTTCATCCTCAGGACAAATTGCAAACTCTACGGAACAGGAGTTTAAAGGTGCTGTTTCTCCAAGGAGGGAGAAGGCTAGTAAAGGAGCTGCAATGGCGAACCCGAGCACAAGGAGATGAGAAATGAGGTGCGTTTTAGAAACCTTTCCCGATCACACAGTGTACCATCTTCTGGGTTTCTCATGCCTGTTTTCGATGTAGGAAGATGCCCTTGAACCTGGAGATTTGGGACCCATGGGACGGGTACCATGCAGTAATACTTGAAAGGGTCTGCGTTGGCTCCCCCAACCTCACCGTACCTCTCAGCCCCAAGAGTGTCCACCCTTATGTCTCAATCAGCTGTGGGTCTAGATATGGTCAATCCAGGTTGCATCACAGCCCCTGAACGAATTTTCTAAGAATTTCTCTCTCTTTCACTGTCTTTGTTTCACTGGTTTTGAAAAGTAATTTATTTTTATAATGGGGTTTAGCTGCTTTTCACGGCTGTGTTTATGCCGCTTTACACCCCCTTGACTCACTTACAGAGAGATATCAATACATAGGTTTGAAGATTCTTACTAGTCAGATATATTCTTGTGCGGTCAATAGGGGGTGTTGAGTCCAGTTCACTGAGCAAGGAGTAGGTCTTGTCTATTACATATTGGGTTTATGGAACGGTATCGGAGCTAATTTGAAACCCTTGTTTTATGCATCACCCCACCTCACCTTTCCCGTTCAGCAGCCATAGTGTGTTTTCTAAACGTGTGACTCTGTTCTCTTTTGTAATTCAGTTCAAGTGTAGCGGTTTTTACATTCCCTCTCTAAGTGATATCTTATGATAAGTGTCTTTTTCTGTGTGACTTATTTCACTTAGAATCGTCGTACCTAAATCCACTCATCGTTCTGCTACTAGCCTTATGACGTTGATTTCATGGCTGAGTGATATTCCATTGTACATGAGGACCCCAACTTCTTTATCCATTTTTCTCTTTCCTAGGATATTTAAGGTGTAATGAACTGGGGGTTCTTGTCAACAGAGCAGCCCTAAACTTTGGGGTGCCTGTGTCTTCCTGATTTTTAGTTTTCCCAATTTATACGCCCATGAGTGGAAGTGCCCTATGCTCTCCAAGCTGTGCTTTTTAGATGTTTCAGGACACACTGTACACTTCTCCAGAGTGGCTGTTGGCAATTAATATACCGCCCATCAGCGTAGCAAGGCTCCCATTTCTCCATGGCCGGTCCTGCACTTCTGGTTTTGACACTTTTTTCCGCATGGCCCTTTTGCCCGATGGGAAGCGAGACTTCTTTGGAGCGCTGATTTGCCTTTCCAGGTTGCTTGGTTGGCCAAAAAGGGCGTATGCGTTTTTTCCTGAATATATTCAGGAAAAAACGCATACGATCTTTTTGGCCAAGGGCATCATTGCCACGTTTTGCCGCTTTTCATGTGCTTTCAAGGCGATTCGAATCTACCTCCTGAAATCTGTTTCCTGCAATTCTGCCTTGCTTTCAAATCCTCTTCGTTGCCTTCCTTCAATATATTTGTGGACGAGAGTTCTTAGTTATAATTCTGCAGGTTTGTGAATTGCAGTGCCCCTTAGTTCCATTTTTCAAGTCGCTTTTTGGGAGCTGGCCGCAAAAGCGCAGGATTGCTTGAGGCCCTCTTCTGCTTCTGGGGGCAGGCTGAGGCTGTATTTAATTCTTCTTGCTGATGGGAAAATAGAGTGACCTGTGCCAGTCCCAACCACTAGAGCTAGTCTCTCATTGGTTCCCCCTCTTCCCGTTCATCCTCAGGACAAATTGCAACCTGTACGGAACAGGAGGTTAAAGGTGCTGATTCTCCAAGGAGGGAGATGGCTAGTACAGGGGTTGGAATGGCGAACCAGAGCACAAGGAGATGAGAAATGAGGTGCGTTTTAGAAACCTTTCCCGATCACACGGTGTATCATCTTCTGGGTTCCTCATGCACGTTTTCGTTGTAGGAAGACGCCCTTGAACCTGGAGATTTGGGACCCATGGGATGGGTACCATGCAGTATTACTTGAAAGGGTCTGCGTTGGCTCACCCAACCTCACCAAAACTCTCAGCCCCATGAGTGTCCACCCTTATGTCTCAATCAGCTGTGGGTCTAGATATCGTCAATCCAGGTTGCATCACAGCCCCTGAACGAATTTTGTAAGAATTTCTCTCTCTTTCACTGTCTTTGTTTCATGGGTTTTGAAAAGTAATTTATTTTTATAATGGGGTTTAGCTGCTTTTCACGGCTGTGTTTATGCCGTGTTACAGCCCCTTGACTCACTTACAGAGAGATATCAATACATAGGTTTGAAGATTCTTACTAGTCAGATATATTCTTGTGCGGTGAATAGGGGGTGTTGAGTCCAGTTCACTGAGCAAGGAGTAGGTCTTGTCTATTATATATTGGGTTTATGGAACGGTATCGGAGCTAATTTGAAACCCTTGTTTTATGAATCACCCCACCTCACCTTTCCCGTTCAGCAGCCATAGTGTGTTTTCTAAACGTGTGACTCTGTTCTGTTTTGTAATTCAGTTCAAGTGTAGCGGTTTTTACATTCCCTCTCTAAGTGACATCTTATGATAAGTGTCTTTTTCTGTGTGACTTATTTCACTTAGAATCGTCGTACCTAAATCCACTCATCGTGCTGCTACTAGCCTTATGACGTTGATTTCATGGCTGAGTGATATTCCATTGTACAAGAGGACCCCAACTTCTTTATCCATTTTTCTCTTTCCTAGGATATTAAAGGTGTAATGAAGTGGGGGTTCTTGTCAACAGAGCAGCCCTAAACTTTGGGGTGCCTGTGTCTTCCTGATTTTTAGTTTTCCCAATTTATACGCCCATGAGTGGAAGTGCCCTATGCTCTCCAAGCTGTGTTTTTTAGATGTTTCAGAACACACCGTACACTACTCCAGAGTGGCTGTTGGCAATTTACATCCCACCCATCAGCGTAGCAAGGCTCCCATTTCTCCATGGCCGGTCTTGCATTTCTAGTTTGGACACTTTTTTCTGCATGGCCCTTTTGCCCGCTGGGAAGCGAGACTTCTTTGGAGCGCTGATTTGCCTTTCCAGGTTGCTTGGTTGGCCAAAAAGGGCGTATGCGTTTTTTCCTGAATATATTCAGGAAAAAACGCATACGCCCTTTTTGGGCAAGGGCATCATTGTCCACGTTTTGCCGCTTTTCATGTGCTTTCAAGGCGATTCGAATCTACCTCCTGAAATCTGTTTCCTGCAATTCTGCCTTGCTTTCAATGCCTCTTCGTTGCCTTCCCTTAATATATTTGTGGACGAGAGTTATCATTTAAAACACTGCAGGTTTGTGAATTGCAGGGCCCCTGAGCTCCATTTTTCAACTCGCTTTTTTGGGAGCTGGCCGCAAAAGCGCAGGATTGCTTCAGGCCCTCTTCTGGTTCTGGGGGGCAGGCTGAGCTTGTGCTTAATTCTTCTTCCTGATGGGAAAATAGAGTGACCTGTGCCTGTCCCAACACCTAGAGCTAGTCTCTCTTTGGTTCCCCCTCTTCCCGTTCATCCTCAGGACAAATTGCAAACTCTACGGAACAGGAGTTTAAAGGTGCTGTTTCTCCAAGGAGGGAGAAGGCTAGTAAAGGAGCTGCAATGGCGAACCCGAGCACAAGGAGATGAGAAATGAGGTGGGTTTTAGAAACCTTTCCCGATCACACAGTGTACCATCTTCTGGGTTTCTCATGCATGTTTTCGATGTAGGAAGATGCCCTTGAACCTGGAGATTTGGGACCCATGGGACGGGTACCATGCAGTATTACTTGAAAGGGTCTGCGTTGGCTCCCCCAACCTCACCGTACCTCTCAGCCCCAAGAGTGTCCACCCTTATGTCTCAATCAGCTGTGGGTCTAGATATGGTCAATCCAGGTTGCATCACAGCCCCTGAACGAATTTTGTAAGAATTTCTCTCTCTTTCACTGTCTTTGTTTCACGGGTTTTGAAAAGAAATTTATTTTTATAATGGGGTTTACCTGCTTTTCACGGCTGTGTTTATGCCGTGTTACAGCCCCTTGACTCACTTACAGAGAGATATCAATACATAGGTTTGAAGATTCTTACTAGTCAGATATATTCTTGTGCGGTGAATAGGGGGTGTTGAGTCCAGTTCACTGAGCAAGGAGTAGGTCTTGTCTATTACATATTGGGTTTATGGAACGGTATCGGAGCTAATTTGAAACCCTTGTTTTATGCATCACCCCACCTCACCTTTCCCGTTCAGCAGCCATAGTGTGTTTTCTAAACGTGTGACTATGTTCTGTTTTGTAATTCACTTCAACTGTAGCGGTTTTTACATTCCCTCTATAAGTGCTATCTTATGATAAGTGTCTTTTTCTGTGTGACTTATTTCACTTAGATTCGTCGTACCTAAATCCACTCATCGTGCTGCTACTAGCCTTATGACGTTGATTTCATGGCTGAGTGATATTCCATTGTACAAGAGGACCCCAACTTCTTTATCCATTTTTCTCTTTCCTAGGATATTTAAGGTGTAATGAAGTGGGGGTTCTTGTCAATAGAGCAGCCCTAAACTTTGGGGTGGCTGTGTCTTGCTGATGTTTAGTTTTCCCAATTTATACGCCCATGAGTGGAAGTGCCCTATGCTCTCCAAGCTGTGTTTTTTAGATGTTTCAGGACACACCGTACACTTCTCCAGAGTGGCTGTTGGCAATTTACATCCCTCCCATCAGCGTAGCAAGGCTCCCATTTCTCCATGGCCGGTCCTGCATTTCTGGTTTTGACACTTTTTTCGGCATGGCCCTTTTTCCCCCTGAGAAGCGAGACTTCTTTGGAGCACTGATTTGCCTTTCCAGGTTGCTTGGTTGGCCAAAAAGGGCGTATGCGTTTTTTCCTGAATATATTCAGGAAAAAACGCATACGCCCTTTTTGGCCAAGGGCATCATTGTCCACGTTTTGCCACTTTTCATGTGCTTTCAAAGCGATTCGAATCTACCTCCTGAAATCTGTTTCCTGCAATTCTGCCTTGCTTTCAAAGCCTCTTCGTTTCCTTCCCTCAATATATTTGTGGACGAGAGTTATCATTTATAACTCTGCAGGTTTGTGAATTGCAGTGCCCATGAGCTCCATTTTTCAAGTCGCTTTTTGGGAGCTGGCCGCAAAAGCGCAGGATTGCTTCAGGCACTCTTCTGGTTCTGGGGGGCAGGCTGAAGCTGTGGTTAATTCTTCTTCCTGATGGGAAAATATAGTGACCTGTGCCTGTCCCAACACCTAGAGCTAGTCTCTCTTTGGTTCCCCCTCTTCCAGTTCATCCTCAGGACAATTTGCAAACTCTACGGAACAGGAGTTTAAAGGTGCTGATTCTCCAAGGAGGGAGAAGGCTAGTAAAGGGGCTGCAATGGCGAACCCGAGCACAAGGAGATGCGAAATGAGGTGCGTTTTAGAAACCTTTCCCGATCACACGGTGTACCATCTTCTGGGTTTCTCATGCATGTTTTCGATGTAGGAAGATGCCCTTGAACCTGGAGATTTGGGACCCATGGGACGGGTACCATGCAGTATTACTTGAAAGGGTCTGCGTTGGCTCACCCAACCTCACCAAACCTCTCAGCCCCAAGAGTGTCCACCCTTATGTCTCAATCAGCTGTGGGTCTAGATATGGTCAATCCAGGTTGCATCACAGCCCTTGAACGAATTTTGTAAGAATTTCTCTCTCTTTCACTGTCTTTGTTTCACGGGTTTTGAAAAGAAATTTATTTTTATAATGGGGTTTAGCTGCTTTTCACGGCTGTGTTTATGCCGTGTTACAGCCCCTTGACTCACTTACAGAGAGATATCAATACATAGGTTTGAAGATTCTTACTACTCAGATATATTCTTGTGCGGTGAATAGGGGGTGTTGAGTCCAGTTCACTGAGCAAGGAGTAGGTCTTGTCTATTACATATTGGGTTTATGGAACGGTATCGGAGCTAATTTGAAACCCTTGTTTTATGCATCACCCCCCCTCACCTTTCCCGTTCAGCAGCCATAGTATGTTTTCTAAACGTGTGACTATGTTCTGTTTTGTAATTCACTTCAACTGTAGCGGTTTTTACATTCCCTCTATAAGTGCTATCTTATGATAAGTGTCTTTTTCTGTGTGACTTATTTCACTTAGAATCGTCGTACCTAAATCCACTCATCGTACTGCTACTAGCCTTATGACGTTGATTTCATGGCTGAGTGATATTCCATTGTACATGAGGACCCCAACTTCTTTATCCATTTTTCTCTTTCCTAGGATATTTAAGATGTAATGAAGTGGTGGTTCTTGTCAACAGAGCAGCCCTAAACTTTGGAGTGCCTGTGTCTTGCTGATTATTAGTTTTCCCAATTTATACGCCCATGAGTGGAAGTGCCCTATGCTCTCCAAGCTGTGTTTTTTAGATGTTTCAGGACACACCGTACACTTCTCCAGAGTGGCTGTTGGCAATTTACATCCCTCCCATCAGCGTAGCAAGGCTCCCATTTCTCCATGGCCGCTCCTGCATTTCTGGTTTGGACACTTTTTTCCGCATGGCCCTTTTTCCCCTGAGAAGCGAGACTTCTTTGTAGCACTGATTTGCGTTTCCAGGTTGCTTGGTTGGCCAGAAAGGGCATATGCGTTTTTTTCTGAATATATTCAGGAAAAAACGCATACGCCCTTTTTGGCCAAGGGCATCATTGTCCACGTTTTGCCACTTTTCATGTGCTTTCAAAGCGATTCGAATCTACCTCCAGAAATCTGTTTCCTGCAATTCTGCCTTGCTTTCAAAGCCTCTTCGTTGCCTTCCCTCAATATATTTGTAGACGAGAGTTATCATTTATAACTCTGCAGGTTTGTGAATTGCAGTGCCCATGAGCTCCATTTTTCAAGTCGCTTTTTGGGAGCTGGCCGCAAAAGCGCAGGATTGCTTCAGGCCCTCTTCTGGTTCTGGGGGGCAGGCTGAGCTTGTGCTTAATTCTTCTTCCTGATGGGAAAATAGTGTGACCTGTGCCTGTCCCAACCCCTAGAGCTAGTCTCTCATTGGTTCCCCTCTTCCCGTTCATCCTCAGGACAAATTGCAACCTGTACGGAACAGGAGGTTAAAGGTGCTGATTCTCCAAGGAGGGAGATGGCTAGTAAATCGGGTGGAATGGCGAACCCGAGCAAAGGAGATGAGAAATGAGGTGCGTTTTAGAAACCTTTCCCGATCACACGGTGTACCATCTTCTGGGTTTCTCATGCATGTTTTCGATGTAGGAAGATGCCCTTGAACGTGGAGATTTGGGACCCATGGGACGGGTACCATGCAGTATTACTTGAAAGGGTCTGCGTTGGCTCCCCCAACCTCACCGAACCTCTCAGCCCCAAGAGTGTCCACCCTTATGTCTCAATCAGCTGTGGGTCTAGATATGGTCAATCCAGGTTGCATCACAGCCCCTGAACGAATTTTGTAAGAATTTCTCTCTCTTTCACTGTCTTTGTTTCATGGGTTTTGAAAAGTAATTTATTTTTATAATGGGGTTTAGCTGCTTTTCACGGCTGTGTTTATGCCGCTTTACACCCCCTTGACTCACTTCCAGAGAGATATCAATACATAGGTTTGAAGATTCTTACTAGTCAGATATATTCTTGTGCGGTGAATAGGGGGTGTTGAGTCCAGTTCACTGAGCAAGGAGTAGGTCTTGTCTATTACATTTTGGGTTTATGGAACGGTATCGGAGCTAATTTGAAACCCTTGTTTTATGCATCACCCCACCTCACCTTTCCCGTTCAGCAGCCATAGTTTGTTTTCTAAACGTGTGACTATGTTCTGTTTTGTAATTCACTTCAACTGTAGCGGTTTTTACATTCCCTCTATAAGTGCTATCTTATGATAAGTGTCTTTTTCTGTGTGACTTATTTCACTTATTTTCGTCGTACCTAAATCCACTCATCGTGCTGCTACTAGCTTTATGACGTTGATTTCATGGCTGAGTGATATTCCATTGTACAAGAGGACCCCAACTTCTTTATCCTTTTTTCTCTTTCCTAGGATATTTAAGGTGTAATGAAGTGGGGGTTCTTGTCAATAGAGCAGCCCTAAACTTTGGGGTGGCTGTGTCTTGCTGATGTTTAGTTTTCCCAATTTATACGCCCATGAGTGGAAGTGCCCTATGCTCTCCAAGCTGTGTTTTTTAGATGTTTCAGGACACACCGTACACTTCTCCAGAGTGGCTGTTGGCAATTACATACCTCCCATCAGCGTAGCAAGGCTCCCATTTCTCCATGGCCGGTCCTGCATTTCTGGTTTTGACACTTTTTTCCGCATGGCCCTTTTTCCCCCTGAGAAGCGAGACTTCTTTGTAGCACTGATTTGCCTTTCCAGGTTGCTTGGTTGGCCAAAAAGCGCGTATGCGTTTTTTCCTGAATATATTCAGGAAAAAACGCATACGCCCTTTTTGGCCAAGGGCATCATTGTCCACGTTTTGCCACTTTTCATGTGCTTTCAAAGCGATTCGAATCTACCTCCTGAAATCTGTTTCCTGCAATTCTGCCTTGCTTTCAAAGCCTCTTCGTTTCCTTCCCTCAATATATTTGTGGACGAGAGTTATCATTTATAACTCTGCAGGTTTGTGAATTGCAGTGCCCATGAGCTCCATTTTTCAAGTCGCTTTTTGGGAGCTGGCCGCAAAAGCGCAGGATTGCTTCAGGCACTCTTCTGGTTCTGGGGGGCAGGCTGAAGCTGTGGTTAATTCTTCTTCCTGATGGGAAAATAGAGGGACCTGTGCCTGTCCCAACCACTAGAGGTAGTCTCTCATTGGTTCCCCCACTTCCCGTTCATGATCAGGACAATTTGCAACCTGTACTGAACAGGAGGTTAAAGGTGCTGATTCTCCAAGGAGGGAGATGGCTAGTAAATCGGGTGGAATGGCGAACCCGAGCAAAGGAGATGAGAAATGAGATGCGTTTTAGAAACCTTTCCCGATCACACGGTGTACCATCTTCTGGGTTTCTCATGCATGTTTTCGATGTAGGAAGATGCCCTTGAACCTGGAGATTTGGGACCCATGGGACGGGTACCATGCAGTATTACTTGAAAGGGTCTGCGTTGGCTCCCCCAACCTCACCGAACCTCTCAGCCCCAAGAGTGTCCACCCTTATGTCTCAATCAGCTGTGGGTCTAGATATGGTCAATCCAGGTTGCATCACAGCCCCTGAACGAATTTTGTAAGAATTTCTCTCTCTTTCACTGTCTTTGTTTCATGGGTTTTGAAAAGTAATTTATTTTTATAATGGGGTTTAGCTGCTTTTCACGGCTGTGTTTAGGCCGCTTTACACCCCCTTGACTCACTTCCACAGAGATGTCAATACATAGGTTTGAAGATTCTTACTAGTCAGATATATTCTTGTGCGGTGAATAGGGGGTGTTGAGTCCAGTTCACTGAGCAAGGAGTAGGTCTTGTCTATTACATATTGGGTTTATGGAACGGTATCGGAGCTAATTTGAAACCCTTGTTTATGCATCACCCCACCTCACCTTTCCCGTTCAGCAGCCATAGTGTGTTTTCTAAACGTGTGACTCTGTTCTCTTTTGCAATTCAGTTCAAGTGTAGCGGTTTTTACATTCCCTCTATAAGTGATATCTTATGATAAGTGTCTTTTTCTGTGTGACTTATTTCACTTAGAATCGTCGTACCTAAATCCACTCATCGTGCTGCTACTAGCCTTATGACGTTGATTTCATGGCTGAGTGATATTCCATTGTACATGAGGACCCCAACTTCTTTATCCATTTTTCTCTTTCCTAGGATATTTAAGGTGTAATGAAGTGAGGGTTCTTGTCCACAGAGCAGCCCTAAACTTTGGGGTGCCTGTGTCTTGCTGATTTTTAGTTTTCCCAATTTATACGCCCATGAGTGGAAGTGCCCTATGCTCTCCAAGCTGTGTTTTTAGATGTTTCAGGACACACCGTACACTTCTCCAGAGTGGCTGTTTGCAATTTACATCCCGCCCATCAGCGTAGCAAGTCTCCCATTTCTCCATGGCCGCTCCTGCATTTCTGGTTTTGAAACTTTTTTCTGCATCGCCCTTTTGACCGCTGGGATGCGAGTCTTCTTTGTAGCGCTGATTTGCCTTTCCAGGTTGCTTGGTTGGCCAAAAAGGGCGTATGCGTTTTTTCCTGAATATATTCAGGAAAAAACGCATACGCCCTTTTTGGCCAAGGGCATCATTGTCCACGTTTTGCCACTTTTCATATGCTTTCAAAGCGATTCGAATCTACCTCCTGAAATCTGTTTCCTGCAATTCTGCCTTGCTTTCAAAGCCTCTTCGTTTCCTTCCCTCAATATATTTGTGGACGAGAGTTATCATTTATAACTCTGCAGGTTTGTGAATTGCAGTGCCCATGAGCTCCATTTTTCAAGTCGCTTTTTGGGAGCTGGCCGCAAAAGCGCAGGATTGCTTCAGGCCCTCTTCTGGTTCTGGGGGGCAGGCTGAGGCTGTGGTTAATTCTTCTTCCTGATGGGAAATTAGAGGGACCTGTGCCTGTCCCAACCACTAGAGCTAGTCTCTCATTGGTTCCCCCACTTCCCGTTCATGATCAGGACAATTTGCAACCTGTACTGAACAGGAGGTTAAAGGTGCTGATTCTCCAAGGAGGGAGATGGCTAGTAAATCGGCTGGAATGGCGAACCCGAGCAAAGGAGATGAGAAATGAGGTGCGTTTTAGAAACCTTTCCCGATCACACGGTGTAGCATCTTCTGGGTTTCTCATGCATGTTTTCGATGTAGGAAGATGCCCTTGAACCTGGAGATTTGGGACCAATGGGACGGGTACCATGCAGTATTACTTGAAAGGGTCTGCGTTGGCTCCCCCAACCTCACCGAACCTCTCAGCCCCAAGAATGTCCACCCTTATGTCTCAATCAGCTGTGGGTCTAGATATGGTCAATCCAGGTTGCATCACAGCCCCTGAACGAATTTTGTAAGAATTTCTCTCTCTTTCACTGTCTTTGTTTCACGGGTTTTGAAAAGTAATTTATTTTTATAATGGGGTTTAGCTGCTTTTCACGGCTGTGTTTATGCCGCTTTACACCCCCTTGACTCACTTACAGAGAGATATCAATACATAGGTTTGAAGATTCTTACTAGTAAGATATATTCTTGTGCGGTGAATAGGGGGTGTTGAGTCCAGTTCACTGAGCAAGGAGTAGGTCTTGTCTATTACATATTTGGTTTATGGAACGTTATCCGAGCTAATTTGAAACCCTTGTTTTATGCATCACCCCACCTCACCTTGCCCGTTCAGCAGCCATAGTGTGTTTTCTAAACGTGTGACTATGTTCTGTTTTGTAATTCACTTCAACTGTAGCGGTTTTTACATTCCCTCTAGAAGTGATATCTTATGATAAGTGTCTTTTTCTGTGTGACTTATTTCACTTAGAATCGTCGTACCTAAATCCACTCATCGTGCTGCTACTAGCCTTATGACGTTGATTTCATGGCTGAGTGATATTCCATTGTACATGAGGACCCCAACTTCTTTATCCATTTTTCTCTTTCCTAGGATATTTAAGGTGTAATGAAGTGGGGGTTCTTGTCAACAGAGCAGCCCTAAACTTTGGGGTGGCTGTGTCTTGCTGATGTTTAGTTTTCCCAATTTATACGCCCATGAGTGGAAGTGCCCTATGCTCTCCAAGCTGTGTTTTTTAGATGTTTCAGGACACACCGTACACTTCTCCAGAGTAGCTGTTGGCAATTTACATCCCTCCCATCAGCGTAGCAAGGCTCCCATTTCTCCATGGCCGGTCCTGCATTTCTGGTTTGGACACTTTTTTCCGCATGGCCCTTTTGCCCGCTGGGAAGCGAGACTTCTTTGGAGCGCTGATTGGCCTTTCCAGGTTGCTTGGGTGGCCAAAAAGGGCGTATGCGTTTTTTCCTAAATATATTCAGGAAAAAACGCATACGCCCTTTTGGCCAAGGGCATCAGTGTCCACGTTTTGCCGCTTTTCATGTGCTTTCAAGGCGATTCGAATCTACCTCCTGAAATCTGTTTCCTGCAATTCTGCCTTGCTTTCAAAGCCTCTTCGTTGCCTTCCCTTAATATATTTGTGGACGAGAGGTATCATTTAAAACTCTGCAGGTTTGTGAATTGCAGTGCCCCTGAGCTCCATTTTTCAACTCGCTTTTTTGGGAGCTGGCCGCAAAAGCGCAGGATTGCTTCAGGCCCTCTTCTGGTTCTGGGGGGCAGGCTGAGCTTGTGGTTAATTCTTCTTCCTGATGGGAAAATAGAGTGACCTGTGCCTGTCCCAACACCTAGAGCTAGTCTCTCATTGGTTCCCCCTCTTCCCGTTCATCCTCAGGACAAATTGCAACCTGTACGGAACAGGAGGTTAAAGGTGCTGATTCTCCAAGGAGGGAGATGGCTAGTAAATCGGCTGGAATGGCGAACCCGAGCAAAGGAGATGAGAAATGAGGTGCGTTTTAGAAACCTTTCCCGATCACATGGTGTACCATCTTCTGGGTTTCTCATGCCTGTTTTCGACGTAGGAAGATGCCCTTGAACCTAGAGATTTGGGACCCATGGGATGGGTACCATGCAGTATTACTTGAAAGGGGCTGCGTTGGCTCACCCAACCTCACCGAACCTCTCAGCCGCAAGAGTGTCCACCCTTATGTCTCAATCAGCTGTGGGTCTAGATATGGTCAATCCACGTTGCATCACAGCCCCTGAACGAATTTTGTAAGAATTTCTCTCTCTTTCACTGTCTTTGTTTCACAGGTTTTGAAAAGAAATTTATTTTTATAATGGGGTTTAGCTGCTTTTCACGGCTGTGTTTATGCCGTGTTACAGCCCCTTGACTCACTTACAGAGAGATATCAATACATAGGTTTGAAGATTCTTACTAGTCAGATATATTCTTGTGCGGTGAATAGGGGGTGTTGAATCCAGTTAACTGAGCAAGGAGTAGGACTTGTCTATTACATATTGGGTTTAGGGAAGGGTATAGGAGCTAATTTGAAACCCTTGTTTTATGCATCACCCCACCTCACCTTTCCCGTTCAGCAGACATAGTGTTTTTTCTAAACGTGTGACTCTGTTCTGTTTTGTAATTCAGTTCAAGTGTAGCGGTTTTTACATTCCCTCTATAAGTGATATCTTAGGATAAGTGTCTTCTTCTGTGTGACTTATTTCACTAAGAATCGTCGTACCTAAATCCACTCATCGTGCTGCTACTAGCCT